>NW_018393781.1:0-1299 GCF_900095145.1 Mus pahari | reverse complement strand
GATGGACCGGAACCATGTGGCCAGGAGAAACCATAGGTAGCAGGGGTCTTATAGCTGGAGAATTAGTATAGTGTTAAATCTGCCCAATCTAGGCATANAGCTAATAATTATAATAACTGGATTGTGTGTGTTTTAAATGGATTTTTTGGGGTTGGGAATTCCAGAGAGTGCCCTAGATCTTCCTTCTCCATGTGTGACAGATGACATCAGCTTTGATTTCTTTCATTAATCCTTAGGGGCTGCTTTGGTGGTTTCTTGTGCCTTCGGCCACAGTGCTTGGCCTGGACAGGCAGCCCCGTGAGTGTCCAGTGTCCAAGGAAACCAGGAGAGGTTGTCAGAGGTACAGTTGGAGTTACAGGCTGTTGCCAATATCCTTCTCCCATCCACAAGGAGACAGGGTGCTGGGATCACAACCATCGGTCTCTGGAGGAACAGCAAATGTTCTTACCTGGGGGCCATCTTTCCTTCTGTATGAAGATATTTTGTAAAGGCCAGAGAAACCTCATCACTGACAGTGAACAGCTGGCACATCTGTTGAGCTAATGAGACCCTGATGTGCCAATTCTCATGTAAATGAGCTGGGGCAATGACAGGAGTTTCACCTGGAGCAGCATTGTGGTGCAATTCAATCTCTGACAAATTAGAATATCAAAAGGTTTATATTTTATGACTAATAAAACTTTGCTCTTGTCTGAGAAATTTAGAGACTTTCAGAAGTGTGCAGCTAAGACCAAACGACACAAATATTTCAGAGGAATTGCGTACTGGTCCACTTTAACTTTAATTCCATTTAAGTGTATGTGACCTTTGTGTGGATATTTGATTCTAAATCTAATTATAAAAATTTATCAGGAACTTGAGATGTTTCCAAGCCAAGTCCTTAAAGACAGGTTCTTGATGTCCTAATCCTGTTTCCTGCTAGGATGCTCTGCCTGGCCTCAGAGTCCTTGCTCAGCAGGTGTCCTTGGCAGGTGATGGGATGCTATTCTGTGTGGAGAGTGCAGGATGCTCTCCTGTTTGAGACCCTGAAGGCTCATGATCTCAGGGAAATAAGAGAGTCAGGTTCATATTTTATGTCTAAAATGACCAGTGCACGATTTCGAAAACTTGATACAGGTAATGGAGACAGGAGTGGCACGGCCAACCTACCCTGTAGGAAGAAGCAGGGCATACACCTTGCCCATTGGCTCCACAGCTGCATCTGCTCTGCTGCCCCAGGGCCTCCTTCCTGCCTGCACTTCTCCAGGGGTCTCAGGTCTCAGGCCGCCCTGCTCTCATCAAACTTACATCCAGAAGAAC
>NW_018393780.1:55018-59972 GCF_900095145.1 Mus pahari | reverse complement strand
TTCTGGGTAGACCCCAAGCCTTAGTACTGCTCTCGGGCGCACTCCCCTCCTCGGGTGAGGAAAGGCGCTGGATGCCAGGCGGACACCCCTCCTCGGTCCGATTTGTACATTTTCAACTAAGGAAACAAAATTCATATCCATACACCTCATGGAATTTCACAAGTGAAACATTTCTTGGATGGAATCTAGTGGATGAAGCATGAAAAGAATGCTTAAACATTTTCAAAGGTCTATGCATTTGTATAATTATGAATATCTTGTCTTTATATTGATTAATTCATGATGGGCTGTTACTGGGAACACAAGGGTGATATGCAGGCTGAACTCCCAAGAATATTACTAAATTTTAATTAGTTTCAATTTAACAGGTTTCATTTGGGCTTTTTTACTATTAAGGGTTTTAATTTAAGCAATTCTTCATTTTCCCTTCTGTTGCATTAACATTAACTCTAGCTTATGTATATAGTGGTCTGTTTGGGCTACACTGATTTGGCTCACATTGGATCACAGGTACACATCTGCCCAGTACCTATCTGGATTTGTGAATGGAAAACACACACACACACACACACACACACACACACACACCAGTTAATTTCAATATACCTTGGGTATTTGAAATGCTGTGCACTCTTAAACCTCCTCCTGCTACTGCAGGCCCTATCAGGATAGTGACCACTCATTGCATGTTTCTCCTGCAGCTCCCATGTCCACCCATATACCACTACATTGTGGCAATTTCTCCTTGTCCTCACCTCTCCATCCTGGCTCAAGCAAATCTAAGGGTCCTGCCCCATCTCTCTTTGCCCAATTATTTGACACTGGCATCGTTATTTATCAATCAAAAACCAAATGGGGACAAGGAATTTTACCATTTAGACATTCAGATTGCTAACTGAATCAAAGCATTAGAACCAGTCTCCAACATCTCACCTTTTCTGTCAGAAAGAAAGAAAGAAAGAAAGAAAGAAAGAAAGAAAGAAAGAAAGAAAGAAAGAGAAAGGAAGGAAGGAAGGAAAGAAAGAAAAGAAAGAGAAAGAAAGAAAGAAAGAAAGAAAGAAAGAAAGAAAGAAAGAAAGAAGAGAATGAAGAGAAAGAAAAGAAAACCAACCAAAAAAACAAAATACCAAAATACCAATATTCTCTCAGACATAAATTGAGTGTCACCACAACAATTATGTAAATTACAGAGTATGATATCCAGTCCATCATATTTGTCAATTAGGTAAAGTACTCTACCATCATTCCTAACTTAAAGAGTTTACAACTCTATGCCTGAATTATGATTTGATTTAAGCATGTAACACCGTCTTATAACCATGCTTTCAACTCTATATCATATTTCTCAGTGCTAAACAACTTGAGTTTCTTTATGATATTATAACTAGTCTTCAACATCACCAGAAATTCAAGAGCAAATTAAATATTACCTGACTGTATAGGAAGCATAAAACGTAGTTTCTAAAACTTAAGCAATTATAGAGACAGCTGATCACCTGGACAGGCCCTATTGTATATAACATTGGAGCATCTGTCTTCATCCTACAAGCCCAGAACCACCGGAAAGATCTTGAAATGGAGTGGGACCTATGAAGGGTTAGATTTTTCTGCTTTGGGAGAACTAAATTGTTAACTCTCCTGCATTGTTTGCCCTTCTCTGAACAGTACTTTTTGTCTGTAGATGGATAGAGCAATTTCTGCCCAAATGCTAACTTGCCATGATAAGAAAACTTATCTTGAGGGAAAATGTTCAAATTGTCTTTGAAATAGAATGAGGGATCTGTCAGGAGCAGACATGTTTCATTGTCAAATGATCATTAATAATGAAATAACATTAAATGTCACATTCTGTAGATTTTTGAAGCTTTTGGAGAAGAGAGAGAGAGAGAGAGAGAGAGAGAGAGAGAGAGAGAGAGAGATGGATAGATAGATAGATAGATAGATAGATAGATAGATAGATAGATAGATAGATAGTATATTTGAACTGTTAAACATCAGGTAGTCTTAGCCATTTTTTTTAGTAAATTGAAAACACTTTAGAATAAACAAATCAGAATCTAACCTAACCAGAATTTTTCACTTTGTGCCTTAACTTGTTTTACTTAATCATCTTAAACAGTTTGTAATAGCAGCTATTAGATGACTGGGTCAAAACCTTGTATTCTAAAATGAATGGCATATACTCAATGCCTATCTAAACATAACCATATTAATTTCAAATTCTGTATCAATATACAGATTTATACTAATGTAAGATTATAGCTACACAATGTTTGTTCCAGAATGAAATTGAGTAAATCCATCCTATTTATTACCTCCATGTTCAAAATTACGAACATTTCCAAATTATCCCTTAAAATGATTGTCTATGTTTGTTACATACCCATATCCAGATGCAAAACCCAGGGAACTGGACTGATGAATCTCCATGGCACTTTCCTGTTGAAAAGGGGTTACAAGAAGTACTTTGAAGGAAACTGGAGGAGTAGGAAAATGAGAAAAAAACATTTAGACTTAAGAAAGATCAACTAGCATTTGGTATCCAGTCTCTGTGTGTTTAGAAAGCTCAGGGCTTGACTGAAGTTCTCACTGGATCTGTCTGAAAGGTTAGATGAAGTGAGGTCATCTAAAATCAGTTGCAAGTTTTGAAGTTGTTTTGGAAGCATGCCTCTGGACAGCTTCAGTTCAGTATCTCTAAGGATGAATCTTGTCAATGCTGTACATTCCTTAATATATGAATCTTACAACCAAAATTTTACTACCATTAATATATTTGTATGGATTTTACAGTGTACACAGATCAGTGAAGGATGAAATTTTGCTACTTGATTGAGCAGGTAAAAGACAAAAATCCTATGTGGCTTGGGCAAAGTCTGTATATTCCATTCTATCCTTAAAACGAATTCAATCATTTTTATAAATCCTTATCTTTTATTTATCTGGTTGCTGGAGGCAGGCAACTTTTATTGACTGCTTCTCATTGTCTTTTTATAAAAAGACAGCCAGCATAAATCCCTGCAGTTGGCCATGTTTCTTGTTCTAGTTTCATGGCTTGCCTTGGAACCACATGACTGTTCATCTGGGTGAGAAATCAAATCACCACTTCTCCTAAACTTGGTATGTGTCTATTGTCTCTTTTATTTGGGAATCTCTAAATGATTTTAACAGTAAGTACTCCCACCAAGTTGCACACCTGTAGTGGTTTAGAGTTTGGGCCACACATCTTTGGTTCCTAACTGATCATACTCGTGCATCTGCCTAGAAGCTATCTGAAATCACAAATGGAACCCACACATACACACACACACACACACACACACACACACACACACACACACACACCACACCATTTAATATTAAAATGCCTTGGCTATCTCAAAAACTGGGCACTCCTAAACCTTTCCCTGATACCCCAAGCCAAATCAGGGCAGTGACTACTTGTAGGAATTCTTACATGGCTTGTTGGCTTTATCTCCTACAGCTTCTATGTTCATCTATATCCCACTGCTTCATGGAAATTTCTCCTTCTCCTCCCCCTCCATCCTAGCCTGAAAACTCTAAAAGTCCTCCACCATGTCACTTTGCCAAGTCATTGGCTCCTGGCATCTGATGGATCAAAAATCAAGTGGGGACAAGGACCTTTACAATTTGGACATACAGATTCCTGATTGAGTCAAAGCATTAGAATAAATGTCCAACATAGTGTGCGATGTACATTTCTCCTTAAACTTTCTTATCTTGCAAATGCTTGCTTAGTGTAAAAGATTATCTCATACAGGCATTTGATTTCATACATGGGCCCCATTTTAGTTATATAGATTCAAAGCATTCCCACTCCCGTATAATTTCATATTTAAAATATTATAAGCTAAGAAACACTATTGATACCAAGTCTGCACTATTGATCTTTCTTAAGGTGCCTTACTTTCCTTAAGACAGAGCTTTCTCTTCACTGCTGTAGCCAGTAACCCAGGTTGTTCAGCAGGTTGAGTGCATGGCAAAGGAATGCCTATAAATATTGGTAGTTCTTAATATCTCAGCTCATTTCTCTACTTTCTTTTAACTTCTACAGTTTCCAGAATTTTCTAACAATTCTGCCCCAGGTCTTGACTGCCAGGTTCCCTGTCTGTGCATAGCTCATGAATATGTAGAACAACATTTTATCCACTGCAGCTTTTTGGATCACCCTGGTCACAGTTGCTAATTTCAGACTCCGAAATGGGGTCTCCCCTGATTTAAAAAGAATTTTCTGACAACTTCACTCTCAGGTAAGAAGTCTTGAGAACTTTCTCCAACTGCACTGCATGGAGAGACTGATTAATTTACTGCCTTCTTTTCCTCCATTTCCACTGTAGTTTTTGAGTGGTACATGGTGATTACACATAAATTTTTCCATTTATTTATTTATTTATTTATTCACTTTATAACCTGGTCATGGTCCATTCTTACTTCCTCTTCACATCTGAAAAGGTGTGCTACCCCACTGGTATTACCCCAATCCTGGCACATCAAGGCTCTGCAGGGCTAGGCAAATCCTCTTCTACTGAGGCCAGACAAGAAAACCAGTGAGGGAAACGAATTTCACAGATCTACAGTAGCTTTAGGGACATGCCCTGGTCCAGTTGCTGGGAGATTTCACCACACAGGTTGTCCCCAGATATCTAACAGCACAGAACTCAATGTGCATATGTGTTTGTGTCTATGTGCTGTGATATTCCATAAAAGCTGTCATAACTTAATATTTATGCTGTCACTTGAACCATAATTTAAATGTGATTTATGATGTTAATAGAAATTTCTTATCTATCACACACATACACACACATACACACACACACACACACACACAGAACACACTCCATCTTTCTCTGTCTCTCTGTCTTTCTGTCTCTGTTTCTCTGTGTTTCTCTCTCTCTCTCTCTCTCTCTCTGTCTCTCTCTCTCTCTCTCTCTCT
>NW_018393780.1:30716-55007 GCF_900095145.1 Mus pahari | reverse complement strand
CACACACACACACACACACACACACACACACACACACACACACACACATTCTGTTCTGAATGGAATTAATTTTTCATTACCCACCATTCAATTTATTAGATGAAATTTACTTCAAGAATTGATATGTAAGAAGTTGTTCATTTTCATTAAAATTAAATTTCCCTATACCATTACTAGAAAATATGGATATATATTTATAGACTTAGATTATGCTTATTAGTGCTAGTTATCTCTTTTTATTGCTTCTCACTGAGTGATTATGAAGGCATCTTTCCAAGTCATAGCTGTGTCCTAAAACCTTCAGCAATCTTACAATATTGTATTGTATGTAAGTATATATTATAAATTATATGATAGTTGAAAAACTTTAAGAATATATTGATACAGTACATATAATACATAGACTAAACTCTATGATGTTATGGTATACCTGAGCTTTAAGGACCCTTCTGATTTAGCCTCTCAGTAAGTGTTCAGATTATTAATACATTTCATTCATTTTGATCAGAGGAAATAGGTGTGGCCATCATGAAAAGAAAATCATGTCCAACACAGAATGGAATTCTGGAATATGATCATCAAAATTATTTTATTATTGCAAATAACAATTGGAATTCTGGGAAATGTCTCACTTCTTATCTACTATATATTTGATTATATAGAACATACACTAAAGACAACAGATTGGATTCTCATGCACCTAATGGGATCAAATGCCTTGATAGTTCTCTCTAAAGGAGTACCCCACACATTGGCAGCATTTGGGATGAAACAGTTTTTAAATGATGTTGGATGCACATTGGTTTTGTACATTCAAAGAGTTGGCCGGAGTGTGTCCATTAGCACCACCTGTCTCTTGAGTATCTTCCAGGCCATCACCATCAGTCACAGGAAATCCTGCTGTAAGGATCAAAAGATGAAAGCTGCAGAGTACATTAGCTGCTCCACTTCCCTTTTATGGGTCTTGTCCATGATTATAAATTTCATTTTCTTTGCATATATAATTGTCAAAAGGAATAGCAAAAATATGACAAGAAACCGAGATTTTGAATACTGTTCCACTGCAGGACGTGATGAAATCAATGACTTGATCTATGCAGCATTGGTGACGTGCCCTGAAATCTTCTTTTCTGTGCTCATTGCCTGGTCCAGTAGTTCCATGATTGTCATTCTGTACAAACACAAGCAAAGGGTTAAACACATCCACAGCCATCATGTTTTCCGCAGAAACTCTCCAGAATCCATAGCCACCCAGAATATTCTGGTCCTGGTGTCTACCTTTTTGGCATTTTATACTGTCTCCTCTGTCTTACAAGGCTGCCTTGCTCTTTTGTATAATCACACCTGGTGGCTGGTGAATATTACCCGCATCACTTCTTTGTGTTTTCCATCTTTTGGACCCCTTGTTCTTACAAGTCATTACTCTATTTTACCCAGACACAGTTTGGTCATGATAAGGAATAAAGTCTAATCTGATTTAAGTATTTGAATTGTATATTTTAATTGGTTTCCTAGTATTAACTCATACTCTTCATCAAAATTTCAATACAGAATTAAATCATATTGCCATGTCTTGTGAAAATTAGCAAAAATGAATACTAGAGTATGTTTGTTGATTGAATCAGCAGAACAGATTATACTATGAGGTCCATTGCACTTTTGAAAGTCTTCCCTTCTGATGTAAAAAAAAAAAATGAGCCAGCAAAACATAAGTTTAATAAAAACGAACTTGTGGTTTACGTTTTTTTCAGCTAAGCTTGGCTGCTAGGAATTTCACAGACAGCCTGTGGGTTCAACATTCTAACAACAACAAATACTGAAACTATGGCTGCCCATGAACTGAACTCCATGAGCCCTTGCTTCCATCATTTTTGCTGTAACCTGCACCAGGCCTTAAAATTATGATTATGTCTTTTACCTCTTAAAGAAATCAATTCAAAATGAATGATGTTTATGATATGATCTTGTGCTTTGTTTGCTAATACATTATTGAAAGATTTTTTTCATCATCAGGGATATTTGATAATAAATTTTCTCTGTTTTTGTTCTGTCTTTATCTGGTTTGACATCATGAGAATGATAGATTCCTCAAAAGTACTTTGAATAAATTAATATAACCATTATGGAAACCAGTTTTGTGGGCTTGCAGAATTTATATAAAAAAAAGTAGTATTTAACCTAGCTGTTTCAGAAACACCTGTATGCAGAAACACCCATATTATATCATAGAAGTATTTATTTCTGTCTGTTCTAAATTCTAACCTGTTTATGACAGAAAGGAGACAGAGCCCTCCTATATATCCATAAATTGATAAATCAAATATTAAATATTTTATATATAAAATGGACTATAATTCTCCCAGTGTAAAATATGTAATCACAAAATATGTGGGAAAAATGATTGACTGATCTGTTGATTGATTGATTTTTTAATGGATAAAATTATACTATGTCTCACAAACTCAGAAAGAAAAAGATCACATGTTCTCCTTCATGAAGATCCTATTATATACTTCCATGTATATATGCAATATAGTATAAACATAACTTCAGTTATAACATTTATAAAGTAGATGTAGAATGATAATATTAGCTGATATGCAGGAAGAATATTCAGAGTTTATAAAAGATGATATATAATAATTATATTTCTATATTCAATGTTGTCAATTAATTTTGTTTCTGGTGAGAGGGATATAAATATCTAATTGATAGCCAGAGTATAGAACACTAATCAAAGCTCTATGGCTTCATCATGTCTATTCTAACTTATTATAGTTTACAGAAATATACTAAAATTAAGCCTGAGCAAGTGTTCCTTTTACTGGTTGTTTTATTGTAGGGATTTAATGCATTATTTGTGCATTTGTTATAATGAAGTGATTTTAGTATGAAATAAAATTTCAAATTAAAAATAAAATTTTTAATTTGAAATAAAAATATCACCAGAAGTTTTCCAAAGATGTAGAGACTGTTTCATACACGGCCATCAGTAAATATAATGTATCACACAAATGGACTCAATGACAGGAATAACTTGGTTATTATGTTAGATCCCAGAAATTATTTTTTTCTTAATATTTTATTGAAAATGATTCTATTCTCATAAATATATGTTGACTACAGCTTTCCCTGTTTCTATTCTACCCAGTTTCTTCCCTCACATGAAGATCCACTTTCTTCCTGTCATTACAAAACAACATAACATCAAGACTTAACAGAACACATATGGAAAGATAAACCAAAACCATCACAATGAAGCTGCAAGAGTCATACCTTTATTGACCACTTTCAGTTACATCTAATGTTCAATAAGAACTTTTTAAAAAGTGTGCCATAATTAGGT
Source organism: Mus pahari (assembly GCF_900095145.1). NCBI lineage: Eukaryota > Metazoa > Chordata > Mammalia > Rodentia > Muridae > Mus > Mus pahari. The sequence continues at coordinate 51,661 of NW_018393780.1, read as the reverse complement.
ATAAATAGTAAAACACAACTTTTCTAAAGGTATTTTCTATTTCAGCCACATCAATAAAGTGATTACTTTGGGGGAAGGATATACAATGAAGAGAGAATAAAATGAGAACAATAATTTGAAAGGAACAACATATGACACCACTATGATTTGAGTTGAGGATAGTGCTCTGCCAAATTAAAAAGATCTAGAGGCCATGAGTGTGTATTAGGGTGATAGAGGAGTTGAAAATGCCTAAAGTTTGAGCAGCACAGCATGTAAAGGAAAATACAGAGGACATATTTTCTGGTTATGATGTCAAAGAAAATTTCAACAATCACCACAAATCTTAATAAAATAAATTATTAATTGACAGCTTATCTAAAATTAAAATGTTACTGATGAGAATTTTATAATATTACTCAGAATATATCTATGTTCTTGTGATAGGACAAAGTTCCTCTTGTATCAGTTTTAGCCATATTTGGTTTAACCAAAAACTGACATCCTCCCACTGCTACCATGACTTTTAACCCCATTAATGGAATTTCTCTTTGAAAAGTACACAAATATGTTCTAAAATCTGGTGGCCAAGATGTATTCTATTGAACTGCTTCTGTGCTTTACTTCATTTCTTCAATTGTCAACCTACATGTGGCTTTTGTAAGTTCATTGCCCTTTTTTAACCTAATATTTTTAGTGAAATTTTTCAGAATTTCACATCATGAACCCCTATCATACTCAGTTCCCAGTCTTTACATCACCGCTGAACCATGCTCTCCATTGCTCAGCAGGCAAGCAGTTCAAGAAGCCTTATACCTGGCCTATATGGGATCCCTATGGGGCCCAGAAGACACAGGACCAATCTGCCCTCCTGGAGACACAACTTTCTTCTGACCTGTAACTGTGCACAAGGCAGATCCAGTGCTCCAGGCCATCTCTAAAACCAAGAGACATCTTGACTACCAGTAGTCTCTCATAATAAGGCTCACAGGTATGACAATGACACCCCAATGCCTGCCCTAACTAGGTCCCCCATGGACTCCAGTAGATAGACAACTTATCTATCCTGCAAGAGACACATCTTCCTTCTGGTCTGCAAAACTTCCCAGAGCAGATCTGGCACTTGAGGCTCACTTGCACACTAAGAGACAGTTTTATACACCTGAAAACCAAGATTCTGACTTAAATTCCTATCTCATGAAGAGGAAAGTGGTCCTTAAATAGGGTATAAGGAACTTCTTTTTAAAAATACAGCAGAACAAAAGTAAATAGGCCGAAACCCTTAAAAAGAAAACACATAAATCTCTTAAATACAGGAAAACACAATCAAATAGGTGAAGAAACTGAACAAAACTATCCGTGCCATAAAAAAATGAAAATTGAAACAATAGAGAAATCGCAAAGGGAGGCAATCTTTGAGATAGATACAAGAACCATAGATGGGTTCTTGTATCACCAACAGAATGCAAGAAATTGAAAAGAGAATCTGAGACAAAAAAGATACATAAAAGATATTGATAAAACATTCAAAGAAAATACAAAGTGCAAAATACTCCTAACTCAAAACATCAATGGAATTCAAAACACAATGAACAGACCAAATCTAGGAATAATAAGAATAGAAGAGAGTGAAAATTCCCAATATAAAGGGCCAGAAATCATCTTCAACAAAATCATAGAAGAAAAGTTGTTTAGGATTAAAAAAAAAGAGAAAAAGATGGCCATAAATGTCGAAGAATATGCCTACAGAACACCATATAGATTAGACAAGAAAAGAAAGTCCTCCCATCACACAATAATCAAAATATTAAATATACTGAAAAAAGAAAGAATACTAAATTTGGTAAGGAAAACAGGTCAATAACATATTAAGACAGTCATAGTAGAATTCCACCAGAATTCTCAAAAGAGACTCTAAAGACAGAAGATCTTGGGCAAATGCCATGCAGACCCTAAGAGAACAAAAATATTGGCCAAGCCTAGTATCCCCAGTAAAACTCTCAATAACCATAGATGGAGAAACCATGTTATACCATGACAAAACCAAATTTAGTCAGTATTTTTCCACTAATCCAGACCTACAGAAAATGATAAAAATATGCAGCTAGAGACTCGAGCTCAGGGGGTACTGGTTAGTTCATATTGTTGTTGCATCTACAGGGTTGCAGCCCCCTACAACTCCTTGGGTACTTTCTCTAGCTCCTCCATTGGGGGCCCTGTGTTACATCCAATAGCTGACTGTGAGCATCCACTTCTGTGTTTGCCAGGCACTGGCATAGCTTCACAAGAGGCNGCTATATCAGTGTCCCTTCAGCAGAATCTTGCTGGCATGTGCATTATCTGAGTTTGGTGGCTGATGATGGGATGCATTCCCAGATGGGGTAGTCTTTGGATAGTCCATCCTTTCATCTTAGCTCTAAATTTTGTCTCTGTACCTATATCCTTTCATGGGTATTTTGTTCCTTATTCTAAGGAGGAATGAAGTATCCACACGATGCTCATCCTCCTTGGTTTTCTTGTGTTTTGCAAAATGTATCTTGGGTATTCTAAGTTTCTGGGCTAATATCCACTCATTAGTGAGTGCATATCTAGTGACTTCTTTTGTGATTGGGTTACCTCACTAAGGATGATATCCTCCAGATACATCCTCCAGATACATCCTAATCGGCCATCATTGGGAAGAGAGGCCCCTTGGTCTTGTAAACTTTATATGACCCAGCACAGGGGAAGGCCACAGCCAAGTAGTGGGAGTGGGTGGGTAGGGGAGCAGGGGCGGAGGGGGTATAGGGAACTTTCGGGATAGCATTTGAAATGTAAATAAAGAAAATGATAAATAAATTAATTAATTAATTAAAAAATAAATAAAAAATGAAAAAACATTTATTAAAAAAAGATGATAAAAAGAAAACTACAACACATGGAGGGAAACTGTACTACCCCAAAACCCAATATATTAATCAATTCACAACAAACCCAAAAGAAGAGAACTGCATAAACATAATTCTATCTCTAAAAACAAAAATAACATGAACTAATAATCATTGGTTTTACTATCTCTTAATATCAATGGACTCAGTTCTTCAAGAAAAAGACATAATCTAACAGAGTGGATATGTAAATATGAACCAGCATTTTGCTGAATATAGAAAACACACCTCGTTGACAAAAACAGACACTACCTCAGAGCAAAAGGCTGGAAAATTTTTTTCAAGTTTATGGTCTCAAGAAACAAATTAGAAAATGTATTCTAATATCTAATAGAATAGCCTTTCAACAAAAAATTTATTAAATGGGATGGAGAAGAACACTTCATACTCATGACAGGGGAAAAAAAACACCAAGAGTATATTTCAATTCTGAACCTCTATTCCTCAATGCAAGGTGTAAGAAAACCCACATTTCCTGTCTCAAACCCTCTCCACAAAAGATAACCAACATTTACAAAAGAAACATTACTGAAGCTCAAAACACTCATTGAACCTCACACAATCTAATAGTGAGATAATTCAACACCTTACTCTTACCAATGGACAGGTCATTGAAACAGAAACTAAACATAGACAAGGCGAAACAGAAGTTATGAACCAAATGGGTTTAACAGATATCTACAGAGTTTTTTACCCTAAAAAAAAATAGAATATAAAAAAATAGAATATATATTATTCTCAGAACCTCAAGGTACATGCTCCAAAATTGAGCATATAATTGGACACAATAAAAGCCTCAACAGAGAAAATAAGGTTGATACAATCCCATTCATTCTATCAGATCACTACAGACTAATGCTGTTCTTCAATAACAACAAAACAACAGAAAGCCCACATACTCATGGAAACTATACAACCCTCTAGTCAATGCTAATTTCATCAGGGGAGAAATAAAGAAATTGAAGACTTTTTAGAATTTAACAAAAATGAAGGCACAGCATACCCAAACACATGAGACACAATGAAAGCATGGCTAAGAGGATAATTCACAGCACTCTTAAGTGCCAATATAAAGAAACTGGAGAAATCTTGCATGAGCATCTTAACAGCACACATGAAATCTCTAGAACAAAAAGAAGCAAACTCATGTAAGAATGTAAGATGTGTGTGTGTGTGTGTGTGTGTGTGTGTGTGTGTGTATATATATATATATATATATATATATATATATATATATATACTGAAGGAATAAAAAAAAAAAGTACATTTTCACAGATACATATAAATGCATTGTGGATTGGTGGTGTTCACTGATACTACTGGCATTAAAACCTGAAAGTCATCATATATTTTTAGTACAATGGAAAGAAGATGGTAGTATTTGTCCATAGATGCTTTTGTAGGTAATCCATCTTGAGCTGTTAATGTCCGTGAAAAGGAAACCATAGTTCGTAGTCATTTTTATTTTTCCAATTTTTTATTAAGTATTTTCTTCATTTATATTTCAAATGCTATCCTGAAAGTCCCCTATACCTCCCCCCTTGCTCCCCTACCCAGCCACTCCCACTTCTTGGCCCTGGTTTTCCCTTGTACTGGGGCTTATAAAGTTTGCAAGACCAAGGGGCCTCTCTTCCCAATGATGGCTGACTAGGCCATCTTCTGCTATATACACGTCTAGAGAGAAGAGCTCTGGGGGTACTGGTTAGTTCATATTGTTGTTCCACCTATAAGGTTGCAGACCCCTTCATAGACACACTCCTGAGGAAAGGCTCACCCTGCATCTTATATCTGGACAATCTGGGTGATTTAGTCTTTACTAGTTTACCATGGGCTAATTGATTGGTGTTTTAAAACCATTTCAGATAAAAATGCGAAGAATTACTCCATGTGTTGCCCAATCATATCTGATACATCCACAACCTAAAAACTGCACATAGGTTCATAAATCATACTGAAAAAGAAGAGTGAAAGATTTAAAAACTAGAGGAACAGGAGATTTGCTGTGAAAGTGAATCTTTCTAAGACACATGAATTCTGAAAAATATGGCTTCCTAAACAAGTCCTGAACAAGAAAGATCCTGACAGATGTGGTAACATGGACTGGGTGAATATCATTAGATAAACACCATAAACAAATAATTATAGACAACCAAGGAATGCTGAGATTGGAAGAAACAGTCTTCCCAAGGGAAGACCCTCTTATTTCAATATCCAAAACTAACTGGTTAGCCCTGAAATCTAATATATACAAGTAACACTTTATAGATCAATTAGGTTGTATTTACATAGATAATATATAACACATATTACAATATATAGGGTTTGAGCTAGTGTGTGTGTGTGTGTGTGTGTGTGTGTGTGTGTGTGTGTGTGTGTGTATGCCTGTACATGTGACAGCAATTTTAAGAAGTACCTGCCTTGAATTTAAGAGCGACTGAGAGGTGTGCATGCACTTGACAGGAGGGAAGAAAGAGAAAACATGGAATTAATATAAGTATAATTAAATTTTAAATATAAAACTATATTTTAAATTTATATATTTATAAATGTATTTTCAAGTTTATTTTACTAAATGGTACATGGTTTTATTTTCATAAAAATAATTTTATCCTATCACTATAAAGCTATTTCATTTTATAATATATTATATTACATTATATTATATATTGTATTACATTATCCTATGTGTTCTAATAATCTCCAATGCTAACATCAATACCATCTTAATTCTTTTACTTTAACTTCCCATGATCTAGTTTTAGATTTGAGTGGCTATGCTGCTCTTTCACTACCATAAAATGGAGTAGGGTATAAGTTTGAAACATAAAAAAGAAATTGATGACAAACAAGAGCAATGCTAATATCCTATAAGATACCATATACTTGAATCATAGAATATGGGAAAAATCAAGCTGTTTGTCAACTAGAAGCTTCATATATACTGGGTACTATTCCACAAATAATTCCAAATCATATGCAAGTAAGAAACAGGGAACTATAACTGCCTCATGAAATGACATGACCATCATATGAGTAAATAACTCCTTCATGAAAAATTGAAGACTCACCTCACAAGATAAACTCTTGCCTTGCCATATCATCAAGGATAACAGTATGTGCTTAGAAAGTACTTAGATTCTGTGTTGATCCCTCCAAATAAGAGTAAGGATCATCACCAGGTTTGGTGGTGCACACCTTTAATCCCAGCACTTGGGAGGCAGAGGAAGGCAGATTTCTGAGTTCTAGGTCAGCCTGGTCTACAGAGTGAGTTTCAGGACAGCCAAGGTTACACAGAGAATCCCTGCCTCGAAAAACCAAAATTACAAAATTACACAGTTCTCCCACCACAGGGAGCCCTGGTACACCAGAAAAGCAATACTCTGATTTAAAACCACATCTCATAATGATGAGAGAGGACTTTAAAAAGAACACATATAACTCCATTAAAAAAATAAAGGAGAACACAGGTAAACATGTAGAAGCCATTAAAGCAGAAACACAAAAATTCCATAAAGTACTACAGGAAAACATAAGCAAAGAGGTGAAAGTATTGGACAAAACCATCTAGAATGAAAAAATCTTCAACAAATTATAGAAGAAAGATTCCCTAACTTAAGAAAGAGATGCCCAGGAACATAAAAGAAGCCTACAGAACTACAAAAAGACTGGACAAGGAAAGAAATTACTCCCATCACATAATAATCAAAACATCAAGTGCACAAAAATAAAAAGAATATTAAAACCAGTAAATGAAAAATGTCAAGTAACATATGAAGTCAGACCTATCAGAATTACACCAGACTTCTTGCCAGAGACTATGAAAGCCAGAAGATCCTGGACAAATGTCATACAGACCCTAAGATAACATAAATGCAAGCCCAGACTAATATACCAGCAAAACTTTCAATTACCATAGACAGAGAAACCAAGATATTCCATCACAAAATTTACAGAATATCTTCACAAATCCAGTCCTAAAAAGGAAAATAGATGAAAAACACCAACACATGGAGGGAAACTCTAACCTAGAAAAAGGAAGAAAGTAATCTTTCAACAAACCCAAGAGAAGATAGCCACACAAACATAATTCCACCTTGAATAATAAAAATAACAGGAAACAACAATCGATTTTCCTTAAGATCTCTTAACATCAATTGAAATAATTCCGTAAAAAAAGACATAGACTAACATACTGGATATGTAAACTGGTACAGCATTTTGCTGCATACAGGAAACCTACCTCAGTGACAAAGACAGACACTATCTCAGAATAAAAGGTTGGAAAATAATTTTCAAAGCAAATAGTAGCAAGAAACAAGGTGGAGTAGCAATTCAAATATTGAATTAAATTAACTTTCAACCAAAAGTTAGTATAAAGGGATGAGGAAGGACATTTCATACTAGTCAAAGGAAAATTTCTATCAGGATGAACTCTTAATTATCAACATCTATGCCCCAAATACAAGGGCACTCACATTCATAAAAGAAACTTTACTAAACCTCAAAGCACACATTACTCCCTACACAATAATAGTGGGAGTTTTGGAAACCTCACTCTAATCAATGGGACAGAAACTAAATAGAAACAGAGTAAAATTAGCAAAAGTTATGAACCAAATGGGTCTAATGGGTATTTATAGAACATTTCATCCTAAAGCAAAAGAATATACCTTCTTTTAAGCTCATCATGGTACCTTCTCCAAAATTAACCATATAAATGTTCATAAAACAGGTCTCAACAGATACAAGAAGATTAAAATAATCCCATGCACCCTATGTGAACACCATGGACTAGGCTGATCTTAAATTCCAACAAAAACAACTGAATACACACATATACATGGAAGCTGAACAATTTTCTCTACTCAATGATAATTTGGTCAAGGAAGAAACAAAGAAAGGAAATTTGAAATAATCATCAGATCCTACTACAAAAGCTTATACTCAACAAAATTGGAAAATCTGGATGAAATGGACAATTTTCTAGGTTTGCACAACGTGCAAAGTTAAAGCAGTAACACAGAAAACATCTAAACAGTCCCATAACCCATAAAAAAAAATAGAAGCAGTCATCTATGGTTTCCCAAATCCCAGGAACAGATGTGTTCAGTGGAGAATTTTATCATACCTTTAAAGAAGATCTAATCCCAATACTCTTCACACTATTCCACAAAATTAACACAGAAGGAATACTTTCCAATTCATTCAATGAAGCCACAATTATGCTTATACGTATACCACACAAAGTCCAAAGAAAGAGTACTTCAAATGAATCTTCCTTATGAACATTGATACAAAAATTCTTTTTTTTTTTTTTGTAACTTTGAGTCTGCCTTTTATTTTTAATCCAAGTTGCGAATATAGTTGGGAAATTACATTTTAATCACTTGGAAGCACCTCACTCAGACCATTAACACCCTTGAAATCTGGGTTCAGAATATTTTCCAATTAAGTTTTTTTTTTTATTTTCTTTATTTACATTTCAAATGCTATCCCGAAAGTTTCCCATACCCCTCCCCCCACCTCTGTTCCCCTACCCACCCACTCCCACTACTTGGCCCAGGCCTTGCCTTGTGCTAGGTCATATGGAGTTTGGGAGACCAAGGAGCCTCTATTCCCACTGATGGCCGATTAGGTCATCTTCTGCTACATATGCAGCTAGAAACACAAACCCCGGGGGTGCTGGTTAGTTCCTGTTGTTGTTCCACCTACAGGGTTGCAGCCCCCTTCAGGTATTTGGGTACTTTCTCTAGTTCCTCCATTGGGGACCCTGTGTTCCATCCAGTAGCTGGCTGTGAGCATCCATTTCGGTGATACAAAAATTCTAAATAAAATTCTCACCAACTGAATTCAAGAACACAACAAAATGATCATTCACCACAATCAAGTAGGCTTCATACCAGGGTTGTAGGGATGGTTCAAAATATGGATGTATTATTAACTCAAACAAATAAGTAGCCTTCCTTTACTCAAAAGATAAATGAACTGAGAAAGAAATTAGCATTCGTTAGAATTGGCACATTTTTATATTTTACATTTTATACATGATATATGCCAATGGCATATTTTAGAAATTATTGGCACATATCAAAAATATTCATGAGTTTAAAATAGATGCACTAAGGTCAATGAGATCAACAAAAGAAAGATCAATTAATTGATATTATTTTCTTTCTAAGGTAGAAGTGATTGGAGTTTATTTGCCATTGCCAGTAATGGAATCTGGGAAATATCTAGGGTCACTAAAACATACTAACAATTTGGCTCACCATTAGAATCCACACCCCACAGGAATTCTGTGAGTCAGAGTTTTCTCATCATTTGTAGAGATTTGTAGAAAGTGCTAACACTTAGCAAGACACTGCTAAGTTTGTCTGTAACTACAGTGATGTGACTGAGCTCTATGGAAACAATTTGAAACAGGTTGAACCATAGCAATGCTCATTGTTTTTTGTTCAAAACACATTTTACAGGCTATGGAGAAGGCTTTCTGGTTTAAAAAGTCTTCTTTCAGAGGATTGCAAGAGCAGTTTATGTAAACACAAGATTAGTTTCCAGCACACCCTGGCAGCTCACCACTGACTGCAACACCTCTGCCTACAAGGACACTTACACTGCAGTGAATATTTTCACATAAAGACACAATATATACATAGAGTTAAAATTTTAAAACCCTTAGACATATTTTATTTTCACATCTGAATAGATATAAATTGATATAAAATCTGATATCAAATATTATATTTGAGTGTTTAACAGCCTGAATTTTATGTACAATGAAGACAGTAGTCCTGTATGTCAATCATGAGGTCTCAGTATGTGATACTGAGTGACATTCCATATAATGTGAGAGAATGGTGTCTAGAGACCTGGCCATAGGGATCCTCTTCCTGTCCCAGACTGAACTATGAATGCTGGGAACTCAGTCTTGCTTTGGTGTTTTATCATTGCTGACTTCACTGGGATCAGGGTGAAGCCCACAGACCTGATTGTCAAACACCTGGTTTGGGACAACACCATGGTTATGTTCTGTAAGGAATCCCCACACAATGGCTGCTTTTGGTCAGTCACATTTTCTAGTTGGCATTGCATGCAAACTTATCTTTTATTTTCATAGAGTTGCTACAGGATTATCCCTTGGTTCTACAATATTGTTGAGTATCTTTCAGGCTATCACCATTAGCCCTAGAATTTTCAGTTGGGCACAGCCCTCAAGTACATTGGTCCTTACTTGGTCATCTGCTGGGTCCTTTAACTCCTTGGAAATAGCTTGAATATCATGACAGTGACTCACATGAGAGATAAAACAATCTTAATGGATTTAGACAATTGGTGTTCTGTTTAGTAGTGAATCTTTCTAAATAAACTTACACAGTGTATGTGATCAAGTTGGCCTCCAGTGATGTCATTTGTTTTGGACTCATGATATGGGTCAATGGCTTTGTGGTGTTGATCTTAGTCAAGCATAAGAAGAATGTCCAGCATACTCCCAGATCCTTGGTTATTAAGTATCTTCCTGTGACCAAAGTCAAAGAATTGTTATTCTAGTGAGCAATTTTGTAACTTTTTTAATGGAACCTTTCATGTTCATAATGAATTTTTCTTTCCAGGATCAAACAGATATGTGGCTGATCGATTTCAATGTGGCCACATGTGCATGTTTCCCAGCACTGTGCCCCTTTCTGCTCACCAGAAACTATAGTAGGGTTTTGCAGCTCTGCAATACTTAAATATTTCAAGAGCCATTTTTTTTCTTATGTAGCCAGTCATCAAAAACATATACTGTGGACACACTATTTCATATTTGGCATGAATTGTTCTCATCAGATCCGCACTGTAGATATACTTTCTCTCAACACTATTTGGAATATAGTCTTGAATCTAGTTAATTTTGATCTTTTGAATCTTTTGAATTTTTTAATTTAAATCATAGTAGTGGTAGAATATGTAGTGATTATTTTGACAATTTGTATAGGTCTCTACTATTTGTTGACCTGTTGTATAGACAGAACTTAATCAACACTGATTTTCACCAATACTGTCATCCTGTATGAAGCATGCTACATCTAGGAAACAAATAGTCATGAAGGATGTCCAAGAGATTAGTGACAATGGGCACACTTATAGCTTTCTGGTGCTGGACAACACACACAGCTTTGGTTGGTTTGTGTTTCTCATGTACTGATGGTTAGTGACCAACATTGGATAATTGCAATGTGTGATGTGGGGATGTTATTTAGATGAACACTTAGATTGTACATGACTAGAAATGGGAGAGAAATTATTAAAATACAGCTAATCAAATACTGCTAATTTTTGAGTATTCATTATGTATTGTATATGTCTGAGGGTTTTGCTATCTATCATCTATCTATCTATCTATCTATCTATCTATCTATCTATCTATCTATCTATCTGTGTGTGTGTGTGTGTGTGTGTGCGTGTGTGTGTGTGTGTGCACTGTACTATGCACATTTGTTTTGGGATAGAATTCAGAATGTATGGTAATACCACATGGAATTTGAATTATGGATGCCTGTGAGCCATTATGTAGTTAGAAGTAAAAGCCATGTCTTCAACAGGATGATGAAGAATTCTGGATCACTGATGCTTTAATAGATAATTTCTAACTCAGACACTTTCAACTACCATGATTGCAAAGTGGTTGCACAATGTATGAAAATAGGTTTGCAGGTTCTTTGGAAGGAAGACTTCTTATGTCAGACATAATAAAAATTGGCATACCTAGGAAAATAGTAAACCAACATGAACTAGAAAGGTTCTTCATTGGGGAAATTTGACCTATATGGGAATAAGGAAAGTGATTTTTACATCTATGTCTGTCAGCCAATTTTGAAAATGTTGCTCTGAATTCATTTTTATAACTTCTTGGTAGATGAGAAACATTTTAGACAGAATTGAGCAAGGTTTAAAAGAGAAGTATATAATTATTATTACCATGAGAATAAAATTACTATTTAATCAAAATAACATACAGTCACTATAAAAATAAATGTGAAATTTGAAGTTATGAGTCTCTTCACTAATCACTACCCACTGCATAATAAACTCTCCCAATGAAGTACTCTGAAGCACTTTTCCCTATGAAGTACACTGCAGCAGTACAGTGTGGGCATAAAAATGTTTGCTTAGAAGGCACTATGTAAAGTACATCAGATCAACACTGGAACAGTTGAAACTTCCCCTACTCTCTACTCCATAGATTTTGTTTGCTGCTTCATATTGGGTAGGTCTTAAATCCGATTTTATGTTCTTTGTTGCACACATAACAGCCACACTACTGGTACACATCTCATCTGGAGTTAATAAGGCAACACACACTTCCCTATGTACAGATACCGGTTACAATTCTAGCAATAGGAGAGCCAGATGCAAGAAGGATGCACAAAATGCAAAAAAGACTCACCACAAACTTGAATCCCAGTCAAGATTGTACAGTGATTGTATGCATCATAGCAATTAAGACCTTTTATGAGATTATATCTTCATTTACAATTTAACATATTCATATAAATTTTCATATGGGTAGGAATTTTATCCACCTATGAGGGATAATAAAATATTACATTTGGAGGAATAAGGATAGAGAGCCAAAAATAGCATATTTTTTCATATGTACATCCTGGTCACTGGTTTTCATGTATAGATATAAATGTGGGAGTAAATAGAGGGAATATACACACAGATAAACAGTAGCACTTATGCACTGATTCCTTGTAATACATAGAGCATATAATCTCTCAGCAGATATTCTGGTCCTCTGGAGTTTATAACATTTTCACTCATTCATCAATGTCATCTGAGCTTATTTGTAGGGTGTGTGTTGTAGATACATCAACTGAGGGGGAGCATACTATAGTCAGTTGTTTTATAAATTTTGTTCAGTTATTTCTTCTCTAAAATATGAATTTGATGTAGGTAATAAGGTTTCTTTACTAATAAGGGACAACAGTTATTCCTAGCAATAGGTATAAGCATAAGTATATATGATTATTTAAATTGTTTACCTGATCTTGATTTAACTTTGGTAAGAGGAGTCTATCAAGAAAACTATTCATTTCATTTAGATTTTTAAATTTAGTGTAGTATAGGCTTTTGAAGTAGGACTTATTGGTTCTTTGGATTTCCTCTTTGTCTATTTTTTCCTTTCCCTTTTCACTTCTGACTTTGTTAATTTGGATACTGTCTCCCTGTCTTTCAGTTAGTTTCAATAAACCTTTGTCTATCTTCTTGATGTTCTCAAAGCAACAGCTCTTGGATTTGCTGATTTTTTTTTTAATATTGTTCTCTCTGCTTCTAAGTGATTGATTTTTTTCCTGGCTTTTGAATTTCCTGCTGGCTACTCCTTTAGAGTGTGTTTACTTCTTTTTTTTTATATATAGAGCTTTCAAGAATACATTTAAATCCCTAATGCGAAATGTCTTTAATTTCTTTATGAAAGCACTTAATGCTATGAACTTTCATTTTAGTGTTGCTATACAAAAATATGGCTACTCAGTTTGATCCTGGCAGTGGTGTTGGTACTCCTCACTACTTGCCCCAATGCTCTGGGTTGCTCAATACACACACACACACACACACACACACACACACACACACACACACAGCCTTATATTTTAATATGCCTTAAAGTGCTCAATGGTTGGGCCACTTTCAAACTTCTAAGTGACTAGCACACTCCCCTCTAATATTCCTGAGATATTATTTACTAAAACTTAAATTCCATTTTGTCTGCCCTGGACCCAGACCTACAACACTCTTTAGCTGAGTTCTCCAGGACCTACATGACAGCAGTGTTCTTTGTCCAGTACTCCTCAGTCGTTGCTTCTACTCCTTTCCTATATCTTCCTGCTCCTTTCTCAGTCCCTTGTCTGGGAATCTTAAAGTCCTGTGTCTGTCTCCCTGCCCAGCCATTGACCACTGGTATATTTATTTATTTATCAAAAGCAACTGAGGGTAGGGTTCCTCAGTGTCTTACGTGCAGACTGTAGATTCTAGTGCAATTTTGGGGTCCAAATTAACATAATACATGAAGCATTAGACAAACTCCACAACATCCTAGCATTGTTTTGTGTCACATTAATTTGTTGTAACATCATTTTTCTTGGATTCTAGAGTTTTAATCTCTCCTCTCTCCTCTCTCTCTCTCTCTCTCTCTCTCTCTCTCTCTCTCTCTCTCTCACCCAGTGGGGCCATTCATGAGGGAATTTCAGTTTTCATGAGTTTGTAGACCTTCTGTTGTTTCTGTTGTGTTGAATTCCATCTTTAATCCATAGTGGTCTGATGAGATATGAGGGATTATTTCAATGTCCTTGTATCTGTGGAATTAATTCCCCAATAAAATGGCACAGTCTCATAATGGATGAAAAACCAATTCATTCAGCTGCATGCAGAAAACCCACCTCAGCAACAAAGATAGGTATACCTCCAAGTACATGGGTAGAATACCTTTTTGATGGCCAATTTTGGAGTAGCTTCTGAGAATAATATATCTTTTGTGTTTGGATGCAATGTTCTATAGCTATGTTATGTCCATTTGATTCATAACCACTGTTAACTTCATTATTCGTTTCTCCTTTGTTTTTGTTTCAACAATCTGTCCTTTGCTATGAGTGCAATGTTGAAATCTCCCTCTATTTATTTGTGAGATTTTGTGTGTGATTTAAGCTTTAGTGATATTTCTTCACGAATGTGGGTGCCCTTGTATTTGGAGCAGAGATATTCAGAATTGAAATATCATCTAGGTGGATTTTTATTGTGACATGTATGAAGTATCCTTCCATATCTATCTTGATTAAATTTAGTTGAAACTCTAGTTTATTGATATTAGAATGGCTATTTCATCTTTCTCTCTGCTTCTATTTGCTTGGAAAAGGTATGGTACCCATGTACTTGGAGGTATACCTATCTTTGTTGCTGAGGTAGGTTTTCTGTATGTAGCTGAATGAATGATCCTGTTTTTTCATCCATTGTGAGACTGTGCCATTTTATTGGGGAATTAATTCCAGTGATGTCCAGAGATATTAATGACCAATAGTTGTCAATTTCAGTTATTTTGATGTGTGTGTGTGTGTGTGTGTGTGTGTGTGTGTGTGTGTGTGTGTGTGTGTATGTGTTTCCCTTCCTTTGGTTTTTCTGGTATAAAATTATTTGTTTCTTTTGTTTACTTGTGAATGCTTAGACTCTTTGGGCATTTTTCCTTCTAGTATCTGCTGTAGGGATGAGTTAGTGTAAAGATGTTGTTAAAATTTGGTTTTGACTTTGGTTATCTTTTTTCCTTCAGCTATGTTAGTTGAAAGACTTGTTGGGCATAGTAGTCTCGGCTGACATATGTGGTATCTTAGAGTCTGAAACACATCTTTCTAGACCCTTCTGGATTTTAGAGCCCCCAATGAGAAGCCAGGTGTAATTCTGAAATGTTTGCCTTCATATATTACTTGGCTTTTTCCCTTGCAGTTCTTAATATTCTTTGATTTGTACATTTAGTGTCAATTTAGTGAATATTATGTGGCAGGAGGATTTTCTTTTCTGGTTTAATCTATTTGATATTCAGTAAGCTTCTATTTTTTGTATATAGGTATAAGTTTCTTTAGGTTAGTGAAATTTTCTTGTATTATTTTGTTGAAAATAATCTTAGGTTTCTTCTTTTCATAGTATGCCAGATTTCTTGGATGTTTTATGCCATGAACTTTTTAGACTTAGCATTTTTTTGAAAAATGTATTGGATTCTTTGACCTTATCTTTTATGCCAAAGAATCTCTCTTCTATCTCTTGTATTCTCTTGGTGATGCTTACATCTGTAGTTCCTATTCCCTTCCCTAGGGTTCCCATCTCCAGTATTCCTTCATTTTGTGTTTTCTTTATTGCTTCTATTTCCATTTTCAGCTTTTATATATTTTCATTAATTTTCTTCATTTGTTTGTATTTTTTGGTATGTCCATAGAGAATTTACTCATTTCCTCTATAAACTCCTCTGCCATCATTACAAGATTGTATTTAAGGTCACGTTCTTTTGCTACAGCTATGTTAAGATATCCAGGACTTGCTGTAGCAAGATAGCTGTGTTCTTGTAGTGTCATGTTGCCATGGATATTGTTGATTATGTTCTTGTGTTGCTCTTTAACCACATTGCTGTCACTGGTATTGACTGGATGCTCCTCATGCCAGATAGTCCCATTGGGAAAGGAGTCAGAGGCTGCCAAGGCATCCCAGGGAATATGATGCTGCTTACTTCAGCTGGTTGTACACCAGGTGGACCAAGAAGGCAGAGGATTGGCTTAGAAGAGGTCTAAGACAGTGGCTCTTGGGGCCCATGAAAGTCTCCTTGTTAAGGCAGGGTGAGCCATGAACCAGATGATGAAGATCAGGGGACAGAGGACAACCTCTTGTGGATGTGCCCCTGGTTGATATGGAGGGAAGGGAAGGGTCTAATCTAGATGTTCCTTAGGGACCACACCTGGTTTCCTAGAGGTGGTGAAACAGGATGTTCCTTGGATCTGCAAGCCTTTTCCAGACAAACAGAAAAAAATTTGAACCAGGTGATAGTGGTTAGGGGATAGCATGCAGCTCACATCTCTTGGCTGTGACTCACATACACCAATATTCTTATTGCTAAAGCTATAAAACTTACCAAATTGCATTTGTAATCAGCATGCAGGGTAACTTATGCATGTTATCTGCAGCTATGGGAAGGAAGCAGCTCAGATTCACAGAGTCCACACTTACTCAGAATTGATTATCACTTCACCTGTTCCAGCAGTGATGGTACACACATAGGGAGATGACATCTAGCCAAAGATATATTGGACAAATGACTGACAAGAATCAATTCAGAATTATAAATTCTTAGAAAAATTTCAGAAGTAACTCCCAACAAGTATTAAAATTTTCAAAGAAATCCAACAAAATACTCGGTATGAAAGAAAAGAATAAGATACATTTAGTAATAGATTAAAATTGAATATTTCCTTAATCAACATCATATCATTTGAAAGTTGTATCAAAGCCAGTCATGGTACATGGCTTTCATCCCAGTACTTAGGAGGCAGAAGAAGAGGCAGGGGGTCTCTGAATTAAAATGAGCCTTGCCTACAGAGCAAGTTCCAGGACATGCAGGGCTGCAGACAGAGCCAACAAAGTAGAATATCCTGACTTCCATTACCCTCTATGCACAACTCATCCCATCTTGCTGAAAGTCCTGCTCCCATCAGGATCATGCAGCCAACGCCAGGGAAAAGCAGATGCCTAAAAGACAGCATAAGAACAGAATCAACAAGACCCAGGGAAATTTTGCACCACCTAAGAACAGATATCCTGTTACAATCCCTAGAGATCCTAATGAAACTGAAGCATAAGAAGAGGATATTAAATTCAGTCTTATAAAGATGATAAAATCCTTTAAAGAAGACATGAATACATTCCTTAAGAAAATACAGGAAAATACAATCAAAGAGATGAAGGATATGTATAAAACTGTTCAAGACCTGAAAAGGGAAATGGAAGTACTAAAGAAAACACAAACTGAGGCAATCCTGGAGATGGAAAACAGGAAAGAAAACAGGAACAATAGATTCAACTAACCAAATGCAAGAGAGAAAAGAGAGAATCTCAGCTGTAGAAGATACAATAGAAATATATATATATATATATATATATATATATATATATATATATATATATATATATATATATATATATATATATATATATATAACTAAAACCTGCAAATCCTAAAAAGTTCATCACACAAAGCATCCAGGAAATTTGGAGCCATAACGAAAGAACAAACCAAAAATATAATAGGAATTTAAGAAGAAAATAATTCTGAGCTTAAAGGGCCAGAAAACCTCTTCAACAAAAGAACTGAAGAAAATTTCCCTAACATGGAAAGAGATCTGATAAAGGTGCAAAAAAACTCATTTAACACCAAATAAATTTGATCAATAATGAAAGTCCTCACACTACATAATAATCAAAACACTAAATATGCCAAACAATGAAATAATTTTAATTGTAGCATAGTAAAAATGCCAAATAATACATAAAGTTAAACCTATCAGAATTATGCCCATTTTCTCATCTACAACTCTAAGCTAGAAGGGACTGGGCAGAGGTCTTGCAGCCCCTAAGCAACCACAGTTGTCAGCCCAGGCTATTATGCCCAGCAAACCTTTCAGTCACCATAGATGGCGAAACCAAAAAATTCCAATGCAAAAGTAAATTCAAACAATACCTTTCCACTAACCTAGCACTACAGCAGGTCCTCCTACAGATATCGCTTCAGCAGAACACCACCTGAATGCCGGGCCTGGTGGCGCAGGCCTTTAATCCCAGCACTCGGGAGGTAGAGGCAGGCGGATTTCTGAGTTCGAGGCCAGCCTGGTCTACCAAGTGAGTTCCAGGACAGCCAGNCGAGGCCAGCCTGGTCTACCAAGTGAGTTCCAGGACAGCCAGGGCTATACAGAGAAACCCTGTCTCGAAAAACAAAAAAAAAAAAAAAAAAAAAAAAGAACACCACCTGAGTTTGCATCATGTGACAGAACCAGAAACTTCCATTTCAACTTCCCATTTTATAATTGTCTTCTTCCTTAACATTAAAATCTACATACAATAAGTTATTATAAGAACCTTAAAATTAAAACATTGCATCATGTTCCAAATAGACAGCTTATGTACCATATTGACTAAAAAAAAAGCTTAAATTTCAGTTAATATAAAATACTTTGACTAAAACAACCTAATCAATATACAAGAATTGAAACCTACCACCCTAGATGATAACAACTATAACTCTTCATACAACCAAAACCATCCATTCTTATTTAAAGGTCTTCTTATATAATTGCTTCTTGCTGAATTGGGGAAGAGAATTCCTGTTTGGAACCCTAATAAAAAAATATATAATTAATCTGAAAAAAAAAAGTACCTTCAGCATTTGTTGCCAATTCTCTGATTTGATCCAGTCTATGTGTTGTCCATCTAGTCTATGTATTGTTGGTTCATTCTATGTATTATCAGTTCAGTCTCTGACTTCTGTGTCAAGTCTATAGGTGGTTTAGTCTGCATGTGATCAATCATTTCAGATAGCCTCTTTGAAGTTGATGTGCATGCATACTTTGGAGAAATCAGGAAGTGAGACAGCCTGTGAGAGTGAATTGTCCAGACTCATTAACTTTGTGGAGACATTTATATCTCAGCTGATAAGACATATCTAGCTGTGAAGAGGTTTTCTCTACACAGATCTAATCTTTATAAGGTTTTGTTTGTTTGTTTGTTTGTTTTTGTTTTGGTAACCATGTTCCCATCTGAAAATTATTTCAGGTTTTCCTTCTATTTTCAATACATCCTTATAGTATGTTGGGTGGTGTAGTTTCTTAGTTTTTCTATAAGCCAGTTTGTCTCAGCTCCGGTTGTTCCATTTTTACCAACATTAAGGAAATTTAGAAGTAACAACATTATTTAGTCTATACTTGGGAGTTTTTACTCTCCTATTTTGTTTAATAAGCATCTTTTTTAAATGTATGATTAGCTTTTTCAATAACTGCTTATCCTGTAGGATTATGTGATATATCAGTAATGTGCTTTATATGGTAATATGTAAAGAGTTGTATGCATGCAGGAACATTATCAATTTTAACTTGTGCAGCTATCAACATAATTGCCATTATTTCCAATAAGTATGTAATAACAAAATCATTTTCAGAACTAAAAGCGGTTGCTCATTGATACCCTAAGTATGAGTAAAAGGTATGGTATATACCTCTGTTTTCCAAGTTGTGAAAAGTGGAAAATATCCATCTGCCAGATGCTGCTTCTTTTGATACTCCTATGGTTAATACCAGCAGGTAACAGAATTTGGTTCTATAGAGAACAAGTAGAAGAACTTTTTAAAATGAAAAATAAAAACATGTTTTTAAATACGTTTTTCTTTGTCTCTTGACAAGTGGGGGAATTTTTTTTCTCTAAATCTGCCCCATTAGTATTTCATAAATTTTGTGGCTTCTAAATATCAATTGGTTTGCTAGTATTAATTGGTCAATTTTGTAATTTCTTTCAGCTAATGGACCTGGCAAACCTATATGAGACTGATTATACATAGTATACAACTGAATGTTATACTTCTGATGGCCTCTTGCAACTGCACAAATAACAAGGTTAATTCTGAGTTATCAGGTACAAATTCAGGACTCTATATGCAAAACAACTCTTCCTCATAAAAATAATCTGTTATTGTGTTAAGAGTTTCATAATAAACTAATAATACCATAAGGATTCCATATGATTCCAAATTTTAAACTGATAGAAATGGACTTTTGTGGACCTTGCTTCTTTTGACTGATTTATAACCTGGCATCTCCATCTTATTTGCATCCATATAGAATGTTGGTGCCTCTGAAATTGGTGTTCTCTTTACTAGAAGTTAAAGAGTACACTTCATTCTTTTTATAAGCTGTATATTTTTGCTTTTCAGATACTTGTTATTAATTTTTCCCAAGTAGTTAATATGAGCTCTTTGCCAGTCTTCACCAATCATTTGTAATGGCACAATTTCAGCATATGTAAGAGGTAATATAATTTTGGCCTGATATGTTCCTGACAATTAACATAATATTATTTAAACTTTTCTAATTAACTCAGAAATCTTTCCAGGACTAACATAGTCAAAATGGCCATCCTGCCAAAAGCAATGTACAGATTCAATGCAATCCCTATCAAAATTCCAACCCAATTCTTCACAGAGTTGGAAAGGGCGATTTTCAAATTCATCTGGAATAATAAAACACGTAGGAGAGAAAAAACCATTCTCAACAATAAAAGAGCCTCTGGTGGAATCACCATGCCTGACCTTAAGCTGTACTACAGAGCAATTGTGATAAAAACTGCATGGCACTGGTACAGCAACAGACAAATAGATCAATGGATGAGAATTGAAGATCCAGAAATGAATCCACACACCTATGGTCACTTGATTTTTGACAAGGGAGCTAAAACCATCCAGTGGAAAAAAGACAGCATTTT
>NW_018393780.1:17972-30251 GCF_900095145.1 Mus pahari | reverse complement strand
AAACACCTGAAAAAATGTTCAACATCCTTAGTCATCAGGGAAATGCAATTGTGATTAAAAACTGCATGGTACTGGTACAGCGACAGACAGGTAGATCAAAGAAATAGAATTGAAGAACCAGTAATGAACCCACATACCTATAGTACTTGATCTTTCACAAGGGAGCTAAAACCATCCAGTGGAAAAAAGGTAGTATTTTCGACAAATGGTGCTGGTACATGCAAATTGATGCATACTTATTTCCTTGGACAAAGCTCAAGTCTAAATGGATCAAAGAACTCCACATAAAACCAGATACACTGAAATTTGTACAGGAGAAAGTGGGGAAAAGCCTCGAAGATATGGGCAGAGGGGAAAAATTCCTAAAAATAACAGCAATGGCTTGTGCTGTAAGATCAAGAACGGACAAATGGGACCTCATAAAATTGCAAAGCTTCTGTAAAGCAAAAGATACTGTCAATAAGACAAAAAGGCCACCAACAGATTGGGAAAGGATTTTTACCAATCCTAAATCTGATAGGGACTAATATCTAATATATACAAAGAGGCTCAAGAAGCTGGACTCCAGAAATTCATATAAAGCCATTTAAAAATGGCATACAGAGATAAACAAAGAATTCTCAACTGAGGAATGCCTAAGAGCTGAGAAGCACTGGAGGAACACTCCTCCATTGCTGCTGGGATTGCAAGCTTGTACAACCACTCTGGAAATCAATCTGGCAGTTCATCAGAAAATTGTACATAGTGCTACTGGAAGATCCATCAATACCTCTCCTGGGCATATACCCAGAAGCTGTTCCAACTGGTAATAAGGACACATGCTCCAGTATGTTCATAGCAGCCTTATTTATAATAGCCAGAAGCTTGAAAGAACCCAGATGTCCCTAAACAGAGGAATGGATACAGAAAATGAGGTACATTTATACAATGGAGNACTACTCAGCTTTTAAAAACAATGAATTTATGAAATTCTTGGGCAAATAGATGTATCTGGAGGATATCATCATGAATTGACAAAATAAGTCAATTGATATGCACTCATGGATAAGTGGATATTAGCACAGAAACATAGAATACCCAAGATACAATTTGCAAAACACAAGAAAATCAAGGAAAAGGAAGACCAACGTGTGGATACTTTATTCTTCCTTAAAATAGGGTACAAAATACCATGGAAGGAGTTACAGAGACAAAGTTGGAGCTAAGATGAAAGGATGGACCATCCAGAGATTACCGACCAGGAATCCATCCCATAATCAGCCACCAAACGCAGACACTATTGCACATGCCAGCAAGATTTTGCTGAAATGACCCTGATATAGCTGTCACATGTGAGGTTATGCCAGTGCCTGGCAAATACAGAAATGGATGCTCACAGTCATCTATTGGATGGAACACAGGGCCCCCAATGGAGGAGCTAGAGAAAGTATCCATGGAGCTGAAGGTGTCTGCAATACTATACGTGGAAGAACAACATGAACTAACTAGTACCCCCAGAGCTCTTGTCTCTAGCTGCATATGTAGCAGAAGATGGCCTAGTCTGCCATCATTAGGAAGAGAAGCCCCTTGGTCTTGCAAACTTCATATGTACCAGTATAGGGGAATGCCAGTGCTAAGAAGTGGGAGTGGGTGGGTAGGGGAGCAGGGTGAGGGGAGGTTATATAGGACTTTCGGGATAGCATTTGAAATGTAAATGAAGAAATTATCTAATAAAAATTGAAAAAAATCAAGGAACTATTGATTTTATTCTGTTTTGAACTTCTGAGGAAGAGTATGAACTAAAAAATAAACAAATACTAATCAAAATATATGATTTAAAGACTTAAAATAAGATTAAGGGTTGGTATTTCTCATCCAGACCAGTCTTAGTCTTGGCATTACAGGGTAATGATTTATAAGAACAAAAGGTCCAAAAGATGGAAAACAGAGAGAACTGAGGCGATTGACCATCACCAGACCCCAACTGGGATTATGCAAGAGAGCAATGTAACCTCGTAAGATGGAGGAGAGAGAGTAAAAAGCCAGAAAGGAGAACACTAGGGACAGGATTGTCTTGATGGCTCTGGATTCAGCGGAGTGTCTCCTGGAAACCTGAGAACTGTGGATGTGTTGAACCCTCTTCTTATGTCTGTATAGGATGACAGTTGTGGAGCCACTGGACCAGACAATGACCACAGAAAAGAAGATTTCAGGGCACATCACCAATGCTGCATAAACTGAGCCATTAATTTCAAAATGGTTGACATAGGAGCAGTACTCAAAATCTAGCTTTCTTGTCATGTTTTTGCTATTCCTTTTGAGAAATATTTCCACAAAGAAAATGAAATGTATAAACATAGACAAAACCCAGAGAAGGGAAATGGAGTAGCCAATGTACTTTGCAACTTTGGCTTTTTGATCCTTACAACAAGATTCTCTGTGACTGATGTTGATGGCTTGGAAGACACTCAAAAAACAGGTGGTGCCAATGGACACACTCCGACCAACTCTTTGAATGTACAAACTTAATCTGCATCCAAAGTCATTTAAAAACTGCTTCAACCCAAAAGCTGCCATTGTGTAGGGCACTCCTACAGAGAGAACTATCAAGGCATTAGCTCCCCAGAGGTTCATGAGAATCATATCTGTGTGCTTTAATGTGTATTCTGCATAGTAGACTAGATGTTGTATAAGAAGAGAGAAATTTCCTAGAATTCCAGCTGTAGTTTGTAATAAGAACATGATTTTGATTGCTAGATTCCCTAAGTCCATTTTATGATTGATCATAATTATCTTTAGTATATTGCTACACACATTTTCTGATCAAAATGAATGAAATGTACTAATGATCTGAAGAACTACTAAGAGACAAAATCAGAAGGGTTGTTTGAGCTCAGAAATACAATGTCAGCTTAGACTATATATAGTCTATGTAGTCTAATAATATTTTCTGGAAGTTTCATACAATTGTAATAATTACTTATACTTTGTACTCTTATAAGATTGCTGAAGGCTTGAGAACACACATGTGGATTGGAAACATGTCTTCATGGCCACAGAATATGAAGGATCATTGGCAAGATTGTTAGGTCTATAAAAATCAATGGAAAGAGAATGCCAGTATTAACCACCATAAACCAAGAACATAAAAATTTAGTTTTATTTTCTAGTCATTTATAAAATAAACTAATTTTAATGACAATGACAAACCTCAAAAATATCAATTCTTAAGGTACATCTCATCAACTATTAAATGTTGTATAAAAAATAATAATATTTAGAATATCTCTATGGTCATAGATAAGAAAATTTGAATAATCACATAAAATATATTCAAATGATGATGCAAGCAACAACATATATCTCATTAGGTTAAGAGCTAGCTCTTAAGCAAAGACATACCACATGCATGTGTGAGCTGTCATATCTGTGCTCTTAGAGAGATAGGGACATTCACTGTGATGAAGTCTCACAAAATTCTCAACTGAATAAAAATAGGAGGAAAAGTCAGATAATGCATTATGGAGAAGGACAGAATCTGCTGGATGATAACTACTGAAAAAAAGCACTGTATATCTTTATAAGAACCATATGCGGATAATCATATACAACTCAACAGACTATAATGAAAATAGTGGAAAAGAAGACAGTATGTTAGTCAGCCCATCTGTGCAGTACTGTGGGAGAAAATTCTCAGGACACCACACTTTATTTCTATAAATCAACTAGTCAGAAAATTCTGTTTTATGTCACGAGAGAATGCAGAATCTGACAGTAGCATCTGAATAAATATCTCCAATGGGAAAATATTGCTCTCATCAGCTATACAGGGACAGTGAGCTGGACAATCAAGAACAGAAACAGAATTGGCAGTGAAGTTTGAGACCTACAGAATATAAAACAAAGAAAGAAAATAAGATACTTACCATCTCCCCTTGACCATGTGGGGGCACTGTAGATCTCCCAGTTCCATGATCTATCGATAGATAGATAGATAGATAGATAGATAGATAGATAGATAGATAGATAGATAGATAGATAGATAGATCATGAAGATTAGTTTCATAGGGTAATGCCAAATAATAATGATTTTGAACTTTTAATAAACTACAGTATTCTCAGTGTAGTTTCACCTGACAGAAAGTTTTCCGATGTCCTGTAGGAGGAAAGGCAAGCCTCTCTGATGAACGGGTAGCCACATCCGTATAAACACTGGCAAAAAGTAAGTGAGCAAACACATCTGTGGAGGCAATTTCTGCCCAAGGGCAACTGAAGACTGCCTGAGATCCCAGAGATTGACAATGCAGACAATGACATCCAATCTACAACTGCTACTTGGATGTCAAACTTGATTGAGACCAAGGGACACAGGTGGAGGGTATAAAGGGCACTTCCCAAGAATTAATAAACAAGCTTGCTTATGCATTTTTACCTGCTCCTGGACTCTGAACCATTGTTTCCATGCCACCTCATTCCCAACCCCATGTGTGAGTACAGTCAGGCAGCAGCTGATCCAGGTGTAAAGCAATATCATCCCAATTTGATTTCAGAAGTACAAGGTGAACTTGGTATTAAAATGCCTCTAGGAATATTAATTGTCACTGCATACCGAGGTAAAGGGTATAGAAGGATGTAGAGATGAATTAATAGTACTATTACCCTGCACAAAATGCAACATGAAATATAAACATACATTTAACAAACAATAGTGTGAGATGAAAATTCAATTACGAAAACATTTCCTTTAAAATTCAACATGTATTTACTTTTTTAAATATATTTTTCTCACAAAGGGCGTTCTCTTATTTTGTAGCTCTAGCTATTCTGGAACTCACTACATAGACCAGGTTGTCTGCAAAATCACAGAAATCTGACTGCTCCTACATCCCAAATACTGAGGTTGAATATTATTAGCACACATTTGGCTTGTTAGACAATTCCTATATTGATGATGATATTACAATGATATTTATGATATATCCAGTAGAAGAGTTGCATTCAAAAAATGTGCAATCTGAAGAAATGTGAAAGATTAATCATTGCCCAGTGAGATACAGCACTAAGTGTAGATGCAAATTTATCTGAGGTATAGAACCCTGGGATCATATCATGAACAAGGATCTGTATTCCATGAAGAACACAGAGAGAGAATATGTGACATCATGTTGGGCTTAGAGTGTGATTAAACCACGGAAAACAAGACACATTTGGTCCTTGCTGACATTGCTCAATAGTCAAACGGTATCTTTTCCTCCATGTTACATTCCCACATTTAAGGGGGACAGGCTTCAAAGCAAGTCAATACAGATACAGTTACTGCCTCTGTACCCAATCAAAGATGTAGTGTTACATATAAATACTTTTCAATCCACAAACATATTTACATTCTGCACTTCTCAGGATTGTGTTCTACTTATATTCCCATTCCAGTGGTTTATGTACCATAACTTCTTGAGGAGTTTAAAATAATAATAATAATAATAATAATAATAATAATAATAATAATAATTTACGATTATTCTACCCATTGTGTAAGATAAGGTATCACATTGGCCTATTTTCACAATACTTCAGCTCCTAAGGATAGGTTATATTACCCTGGTGTTATCCAGAGTTACACCTAGTAGGGGAATTATATTCCAGTAAGAAATGAGAGGGACGGGCACACAGTCAGGAATACTTTTACCTTTTCAATCATGTCTTAGTTGTAGAATTTTTCTTGTCCTCTATGTCCACGCCATATATGTCTATCTATATTGGTTTCCTATTAGCAGATGTGAACATTTACCTAGGATTTTCTTCTTGGTTAGCTCTGCTACTCAGGCTGATATAAAAAGTACTCACCTGGCTCCTTACCTCTGCAGGATGCTGGGATCATTGAGCAGATTCAGACTCATTGATGAGCAGTTCTTTAGGAGAGCCAGCTTAAGCCTGAGGTAGAAGTCTATGCCTCTGTGACCTCACCTCCCTCCAGAATTAGAATTTTCATTTCACCTACAGTGGAAATGACAGCACTGGCTTGGGAAGACAGGATCATCTGTGCAAATTTTCCAGTTGCTAATTAACAAAATGCTTTGTAGACAGTTTATTGTGAATTTTTCCAAAGGCATAAGGTGTTTATAGTAGTGATTGTGTTTTTTAGATCCATGAATGCTGACCAGGTGTACTGTAGAAAGTGCTAGGAATTTTGAGGTCAAAACAACTAGAAAGTAAGAGAAGTTTCTGTATTGAGTTGGATTCCAGTCTTTAATTACTTCTTCCAACACAAGTCAACTTAATTAACTTTTAGATTTACAATTGTATTAGTTAAAATATTTGAGTGTTTCATATAGCCAAATGTGTTTTATGCATGTCTAAAAATGATTGTTTCTTTCCAATTCCTTTTATTTATTAACCACCCACAGTAATTCCCTCCAAATATTATGTGTTCCTTAAAACAACAACAACAAAAAAATCACTAAGTCTTCTGAGAGAAGCTAGTCTGTGCCTAGGGTAGAGGCATTGATCGAACTATGAGGAGTTTCTAAAAAGTACAAATCTTAAAGAAATCTGACACTTCCTCTCTCAGAAGCCATCTTGTGTGTGTGTGTGTGTGTGTGTGTGTGTGTGTGTGTAAATACAACTGCTTGTTCCATAACATGTAAATTTTATGAAAGACCAATTGAGAGACTCTTCTCTTGAAAAGGATCTTTCTTCCCATCTCAACATTCCTTGGTTGTCTCTGATTATATCTCTATGGTTTGGGCTAAATGATATTTACCCTATTCATGTAACTATTTCAATCAGAACATCGTGGGAACTTCAGAGATTTAATAATAATAGGAAGCAGTCACTGACAGCTATCTGTTATACTTGTAAGAATCTCAGGTATTTTTCCAGATCAAAGAATCTCAGGTAATTTTCCAGATCAAAGAATCTCAGGTATTTTTCCAGATCAAAGAATCTCGGGTATTTTTCCAGAGCATACCCTTGGAACTCTTAAGGGATGTCATCCTGTACAGTTTGCAGTCTCTGGTCTATGATCTCGCATAACATAAGCTATCTGCATTCTATACATACACCCATTCTCTGAAAATTCTACAAACTCCTTGCTTTGGTTAGTATCAGTGATAAGTTTCCCAAAGCATGAACATTCTTGCTTGACCCTATTATACCAGTTACAAGGACCATAAAAAGTACCCCAATGCTATTCTTGAAGTTATCTACATAGCTATAGGAAATCTGTATGGACTATATTAGCTGACCTGGATCTTTCACACTTTCTCTCTGATATTCTCTCACACTCTCTCTTATCTCTCTGTCTCTGTCTCTGTCTCTGTCTCTCTCTCTCTCTTACACACACACACACACACACACACACACACATTTAGCATTGGTATATGACATGGCTTCTAATATGTGTGATAGTTTCTAAAAAAATGTATAATTTCACATTTCTGTGACTTGGTTCACATGCACTCATAGAGACTGAAGCATCAAACACTGGGCCTAAATGATACACATGAGGTCCTCTGTATATATACTATTCCTTTGAATTTATTAATTTTATGAGCCCCGAGAACATAAAAATGAATTAGTTTCTGGTTCTGGCACCTTAATCCATGGCTCCCTTCTTTATAGCCTGTCTAGTCTTGCCTTATTTTGATATGAATTTTTTTTGTTCAATCATACATTTTATTTTGTTTTGGTTCATAATTATGTCTTAGAAGCCTGTCCTTTCTTAATAAGACTAAAATGAGGTTGATATAGATAGGAGAGTAGGTGGGAGGAATGGGAAGGAGTAGAGAGAGAGGAAACTGTATTCAGATTATATATAATGAGAAAAACCATGTTTGATTAATAAAAAATATTAGCAAACAGAGTTCAAGATCACATAAAAAATTTGATTTATTTTTAATTGATTTTTGTACAAGGTAAAAATCTTGAATCACACATTTTGTTTTAAGTGGCTAGTGGAGATGTCTATATTCCCAGACTTTGTTGAAGAACGTTGGACAATGTTAAGAACAATCAAACAGGAATATTTCTGGATCACCTGCATGGAAAGTATCATCGAAATTCTCATGAAGAAATGTTCTGGTTCTGGTGCAGGCTGGATTATCTTTCATGGGAGGCATCACCTATAGCACAAGGTTATGGTCATCCTCTTATCAGTTTGTCTTTCAGTAAGCACATGGTACCTTCAACATGTCTGTGCAACAGTGAAGCAGCCAAGAATTCCTGACAGAATGAAAGCCAAAAAAAAAAGGGTAGCTTTCTTGACAGTTTGTTCTCTAAAGTCACCTGGTCAATTAAGAACAAACAAACAAACAAAAACAATAGTAGACATAAATTGAAGAGTACAGTGGGCCAAACACAGTATTATCAACTCATGTAAGATGCTCATTCAAGCAGCAGAGAAAACTCCCAAGCACATTTTGGTTCATTTACATAGACAATGCCTTAACTTTCCTTATTGATCTCTTAGGGTGATACATGAATAAACAATTAGATAATGAGAAACAGTTACATGTACATATGTATATTTAAATTAGGAGGTAGTTACTTTTTCTTCACCAGTGCAAAGTGAACCTGGACACAATGGAGTAATGACTGATGAGAACGAATGGAGCATAAAACTGGAAAACACAGAGAAATGAGATGATTGATATTCATCAACTACCAATTGCAATTATGCAAAAGAGTAATGCAGCATCTTATGATGAAGGAAAGAGTATAACAAGTCAGAATTGTAGGTAATAGTGAAAGGTTGTTCTGGGTAGCCCTGGATTCAGAGGAGGTTCAGAAGGAACTGGCTGAGTTGCAGATGTGTTGAAAACTCTGCTTGTGTCTATACATAATAGCTATGACTTTATGATCTTTCTAACAGTATTTCCTAGGATAGTTATGGTTTGGAAGACACTCAAAACACAGGTGGTGCAAATAGACAGTCTTCTACCAAATCCTTTAATGTACAGTAGGAGTTCATATCCAAAATTATTCAGAAACTCCTTCAGTTCCCAAAATGACAATATTTGGGGAACTCCTGAGGGGAAAATGACCAAGATGTTGGTTATCATTAGGTAAAAGAGAATGAAAGTTGTGGGCTTTACTATGTATTCTCTGTAGTACAGGATGAGATAGTAGAGTATAAAAGGGGAATTTTCAAAAATTCCAGTTGTAGTTTGTAATAAGAAAATGATTCTTTTTGCCATATTCCAGAGATCCATTGCATCATTCAGGACACTTTCCTCTAGAGTATGGCCACAGTAATCTTTTGATCAAAAGAATAATGTCACATGATTATAGCCTGTTATAAATGGGTCACCTTAAATCCACGGAGCTACTGAGAGGATGAAACAGAAATTTCTTTAACCTCAGGAGCAAAAGTCCAGCATAGACTACATAAAAAAAAAGAAAAAAAAAACAGAATTCATCTCAAAAACTGTGACAGAAGTGCTTTTTTTCCCCTGTGGATTTCTCAATACCACAGAAAATACCTATTGATGGAAGAATGATCAAGTTCCCTAAAAAATGCAGCACTCAGGATGATGTGACATTGACCTGTGAGAAACAAAGAATAGTAACAGGCAATATAAATAAACATAATATATCATCAGAATATACTGTTATTTGAAAATTAATCTGTAAAGAAACCAACTTAAAGAACAATCACAAAACTTAAATAAAACAATTTTCAAACAAAATATTTTTATTAATTATTTGAAAGTTATATAATTTCCCCTAATCACATTCACTTTCCCATCTTCCCAGGTCAACCTTTCTGCTTTTTATAAAAATAAAAAAATTCATAAATATTGCATAAAAATAAAAAGTAGAAAAAATTTGATGTCCAGTTTGTGTTGCTCATATACTCACTGCAGTCTTGTCAGATCTCATTAGTAAATTAATAGTTAATGTTTAGTGCATCTAAAATCAAAGGTTAAGCAATGAGAAATTCGTAATATCACTCAGAATATAGTTTTTCAACAGGACAAATTTACTTTATCTTTTATCAGCTTCAGCTGCCTTTGCTTTATCATAGAATAGATCTTCCCTTTTTTATCAATGAAAAAATTCACAGAAAATTGCCTAACTCTGTTTTAAGCTATGGGGGTCAAAAGGCTCCAGCTAACTTTAGGCTTTTTGATTCTGTAATATTTTATTTTTTATTGGTTATTTTATTTATTTACATTTCAAATGTTATCCTGCTTCCTGGTTACCCCTCCTCTACTCACCTATTCCATCCCCCTTCCCCCCTGCTTCTATGAGGGTGCCCCTCCAGACTCCCACCAATTCATTTCCACTTCACTGCCCTAGCATTCCCCCATAATGGGACATCAAGCCACTACTTTAACAAGGGTCTCTGCTCCCAATGATGCCAGATAAGGCAATCTTCTGCTACATATGCAGCTGGAGACATGGGTCCCTCCAAGTATATGTACTCTTCGGTTGTTGGTTTAGTCCTTGGGAGCTCTGGAGGTTTCGGTTGGTTGATATTATTGTTCTTCCTATGGGGTTGAAAGTGATCTGGCTGTGACATCTGTTACCCCATTGATTCTGTAATATTTTTGAAACTTGGATGTGTTTGCTTCCTTGTGACAATAGCCAACCAGGAGTTTCTGTGCTCTTTGCCATTAAATCCTTCATGAAAAATGCATTCTAGGCTGCTCTGCAAAAGGGCTTTCCTATAGACATTGACCAAGCCTGCTTAATACAGACTCTCAATATGAACTTTGGTCAGAGACAGAGGTCTTTGGGTGATCAGTCTGTAATTTATCCATGACAAGAAAAAGTTACAGAAAGCACAAAATGCAGTGCAGCAAAATGATGGTTCAAGTGACAGGTTATATTCCATTAAGACCTAGCTCTTGTGAAATGCCATGCCTCATCAATATACACAGTATTGTGCACACACTCAAGTCTGTGTTATTAAAGAGAAGGGGACATCTGGTGTGATGAAATTTCACAGAATGCACAACAATATAAAAATAAGGAAATATTATTTGTCTGCAAAATAGCAAGGAGAAGGTCACTATATGTTCGTTGAGAGTTACTGTGGAAATGTTCAGTATCTCTGTTGAAACATTTTCTGGGATAATCATGCAACCCTCAGAAGCCTAATGTGAATATGGTAGGACAAAAAGCAGTGGATTACACAGCTTACCAGTACAGAGAAAAAGGAGAATATGGCCAGGACACTATTTCTATTCCTGTGAGAGAAGGTGTTTGCAAATCCTTCTTAAATTGAGTAAGATGATCCCTTGCAGAAGCAGTTGACACTTTGAATCAGTACTAGTTGGAACCTAACATTCCAAAAGAAGGCTTTGTGTTACAAAAAACTCATCTGCCAGGCAGGTGGTCATTCTATAAATTCTGGGTTGTGAAGAAGTTTGAACAAAGTGGAGAGACGGCTGAGACCATAAAATCTACTAGATACAAGCAGTCTCCTTACCATGTACTGACACTCTAGTACACCCTAGAAAATAGTTGCAGGGGAAAACAGAAAATCCTCATAGTTTTGAAAACTAGAAATGTGTGTTTATGTGGAAGGGAGTGTGTGGAGAGTTCATGAAACTTGAAAGGGCTCATTTTAAAGATAACCACACAGTAGGCTTATTTTTTACATCATCTAGTATCATGGGAACATTCATCTGCAGACCACCCACAGATATCCAGTAACAGTACATGATCTATGAACTGATAAGCACAAAATAGAATTTTACATACCAGTTACAGCCTCAAAAAATTCCATGCTATCTCAGCCACAAGGGGAATGGGCAGCTGTGAATGGACAGAAAGATAGGAATCCACCAAGGTTACCAGGTTCCTCAGACCAATAAGCCACCATGACCAATGTGAACATTCATGGTTGCGCAGAGTAAAGGAAATCTGTAAAGTTTTAGCTGTGCTTGAGGATCATACCATGTCAGGTCAGCCCATACACAGGACACTGTTTTATTAAAATTCCTGAAGCCTTAATGTGTAGTTGCTATTTGCCTGTGAAATAAACCATGATGTCAAAATAGAAACTTATTTTTGAAAGGACTCATGTGTTATCTATATTGATTTTGTGTGAATGAATGTTTTTCTTGGATGCATATATGTACCCTGTGAGAATGTAGAGAAAGGGAAAGGTATAAGATTGAGTATGGACATGGGGTTTTATCATGGCTTAGTACAAGGTAGTGCAAATTTTGGGAACACTCTGTATCTGACCTGGCTATAGTGGGAGGCTTCAGAGCAAGGAAGGAAAGTATCTCTTTTTTTGTTTGTTTGTTTTTTGCTTTTTGTTTTTGTTTTTTTGTTGTTGTTGATGTT
>NW_018393780.1:9517-17847 GCF_900095145.1 Mus pahari | reverse complement strand
GCTCCCATCTTCCAGGTTCCTTTCACAAGCACAAGATGGACCTAATATTTATGGTGTGCCTGAAAATATTCATTGTTGCGATTGAAGGTTAAAGGCTATAATGTTAACTACAAATGAATTATTACCACATTTATTGGTACAGAGTACAACATGAAATAATAACATGTGCTTAATCAGCAAAGAAATTTAAGATACTAAAACCTTTCCTTTAAAATTCTATATATACTTACTACTTCTTATATTGATGAACCTACTATAAAATGTATAATGCATTCAAATAGGGGAGACACATG
Organism: Mus pahari; assembly: GCF_900095145.1. Classification (NCBI taxonomy): domain Eukaryota; kingdom Metazoa; phylum Chordata; class Mammalia; order Rodentia; family Muridae; genus Mus; species Mus pahari. The sequence continues at coordinate 17,554 of NW_018393780.1, read as the reverse complement.
AGAGATACAAAAAAAAAAAAAAAAAAAAAAAAAAAAAGGATCTGAAAAATGTGAGAATGCATTGTCCAAACAGAAATGAAGACTTCTTTGTGTAGACAAACATGGCTGAATGATAGAGTCCTGATCATCCAAACACAAGGCTGTGTATTCTATTAGCCACTACAAAAAACAGTGAGGGAAGACATAAATCAAGTTATGGTTAACATTAGAGTATGACTAAACCAGGGGAGATAACTCCAGAACGTTTGATCCTACCCTAGTCCTCATATAAAACTTCCCTTTAACATTACCTTCTTGATTTAAAATTGGAGGTTTTAAACAACTTATTTATATCAGTGTTTATTCAAGAAACACACATTTACTGCCTCTATAACACAAAAATGCACTGTCACTAAAAATTAAAAGAATAAAAATTACTCTAGATACAGATCCATATTATTCTCATTCCCAAGTTTGTGTGCTCCTTATATTTCCATTCCAATGTTTACTCTGAACATGGGAAGTCCACATATAATAAATGAAAGTACGCAAAAAATAATCCTACAGATATTGTAAGATAAGGGTCGATATCACATCTACTTCTTACCACAATTCTTCAGCACATTCATAGATGGGCTGTCTTACCTTGATGTTATCACAGTCACATTCAGTGTGAGCCTTATTGCACAGTAAGAACCAACAGGGACAGGCACAGGCTGGGAGCAGTTCTAAACTTCTCACTCACCTCTTGGCTATGTAATTTTATTTGGGCTTTGTATTTCTGTTCCTTGGATGTGTTTCTATCCGTGGATGTGTTTCTATCCCAGATGTCTATTCCCAGACAGGAATATTTTTTTCAGGCCTCTTTTCTTTGTTGGCTCGGCAGCACACTCTGAAATATAAAGTACTCACCTAGCTCCTTGCCTTTGCAGCATTGTGAGCTCAGTCTACAGATCCTGACTTTATAATAGCAAGTACTGTGGGAGGGAGGCAGCTCATATGTATAATAAAAGTCTGTGGCTCTGTGACTTCACCTCCCTCCAGAATGACAATTCCCATTTCATGCGCAGTGGCAATGACAGGACAGGCTTTGGGAGACAAAATCATTTTTGAAACTTCTTCTATTTCTTAATTTTAAAAGACCTTTAAGAGTTGGTTTCTTGTAAACATCTCCAAAGGGACAATGTGTTTTGAAGAGATTTTAAGTTTTCATGACTGCTGGAGGATGACTAGGTCTCCTGTGAAAGGTGCTAAAATATTTGATATCATATTAATGAGAAATTGATAAAAGTCTCTATGTTTCTTTGGATCCAGGCTTTACTGATCTCTTCCAACATAAATGCAATTAAGTTTTCAGTTTGTTTGTTTGCTTTCTTTTTATTTTATTTGTATTTATTTATTTTGGGGGGTTCAGGGTGTTTATTGTAGAAAGGCAGAGAGAGAGAGAGAGAGAGAGAGAGAGAGAGAGAGAGAGAGAGAGAGAGAGATTGAAGAGTAGGGAAATAGAGGCTGACTATGGCCACGTGGAGGGAGGGGAGAAGGGGTGAGAGAGGAAGCAACAGGAGGGCTAGGGAGAAAGCAAGAGAGGCAAGAGCTTTTGCTTGCTTTTTAAGATTTAGGAAAATTCCTAATTAAATGTCTCTCCATATTTCATACATGCATCGTGCTTTACTCAAGTCCACTCACCCCACCTGAGGACCCAGCTATACCACACGTGGGCATATACCTAAAGAATTCTCCAACAGATATCAAGGACACATGCTCCACTATGTTCATAGCAGCCTTATATATAATAGCCAGAACCTGGAAAGAACCCAGATGTCCTTCANTNGAGGAATGGGTACAGAAAATGTGGTACATTTACACAATGGAGTGCTACTCAGATATTAAAAACAATGATTTCCTGAAATTCTTAGGCAAATGGATGGAATTAGAAAATATCATCCCAAGTGAGGTAACCCAATCACAAAAGAACATATGTGGTATGCATGCACTGATCTGTGGATATTAGCCCAAAAGTTCAGAATATACACTATACAATTCACAGACTACATGAAGTTCAAGAACAAGGAAGACCAAAGTGTGGGTGCTTCAGTCCTTCTTAGAAAGGGAAAAAATACAGGAGCAAATACCGAGATAAAGTGTGGAACAGAAACAGAAGAACAGGTCATCCAGAGACTGCCCTACCTGGGGATTAATCACATATGCATTCACCAAACCTAGACTCTATTGTGGATGCCAAGAAGTTCTTAGAGACAAGAGCCTGATATAGTTGTCTGGTGAGAGTGTCTGCCAACCATTGGACTGAACATGGGATCCCCAATGGAGGTGTTAGAGAATGGACTGATGGAGTTGAGGGGTTTGCAACCCCAATGGAAGAACAACAGTATCAACCAACCAGACCTGCAGAGCTCCCATGGACTAAACCACTAATCAAAGATTACACATGGAGGGACCCATGACTCCACACATATGTAGCAGAGGATGGCCTGGTCAGACAACAATGGGAGGAAGGGCCCTTAGTCCTGTGAAGGCTCAATGTTCCAGTGTAGGGGATTTCAATGGTGGCAATGCTATAGTGGGTGGGTGGGTGGGATAACACTCTCACGGAAACAGGGGGAAGGGGTTTCTATAGGGGTAATCCAGAAAGGAGATAACATTTGAAATGTAAATAAAGAAAATATTCAATAATAAATAATTCATCCCACCCCCTAAAAATGTACTTCTGCACTTAGATAGACACAGAATGAAACTATATGATTATCATATGACAAAAGCATTTGGTAAACCCCAGGATCAATTCATTACAGATGTTAGGAAAAGGGGTAGGGGTAAAAAGATGATACCTCATCAAAATAAATGCAACTACTTACCAACTAATAGCTAACATAATACTAAATGTTTAAAACCTGAAAACATGCCCAATATCACAAGGAACGGGAGAACAATATATGTTCTTTCCATTTCTATTCCATACAGTCCTTGAACTGAAACTAATAAGCTAATCTAGTACCTCTATTTGAAAATAATATTATTAATAATGGTACTATATTTGAGACTACAAAGTATTAACTAAAATATTACTAGTGATAATAAACAGGATAAAATAATAAGAAATTTACATATGTATCAGTAGCCATTTTATAAACCAATGAACTTTATGCCTGGCACTGTAGTATTGGACAAATGTTTATACTTAAGCAGTAAGCCTTATTCTAGAACATGCTGCTAAATGATCATGAGTTAAATTACCTTCTAGCTATTATGTTTATACCCATAGTCCAGTGCTGCTCTCAGGCATAGTCAGAGAAGCTTCTTTTTGCCTTGGGCAAACATAAATGGAGGACTGTATAACTTCTCTGTGTGGTGAGAATTAGAGACTGGGAATGAGAGTAAGAGGCCCTAAATGGAACGTGTGTGTTCAGAACTTCCTGCCCTACCTTCCAAATCAGAGTTTTAGAATAAAGTTAATTTTCTAACATTTTTCAATCAATTGAAATTTATTAATGTATATTCAATGTATATTATGACACTAATTTTTCAAATATATCCAGCATATTATATTTTGTACATTACATATAGTATTAATGTTGGTAAATTAAATCTGTTTATTTTTCTATAGGTGTGTACAAAATACACAAAGGACAATTTGATGGTAGATTTATTTTGACACATACTTGAATACCAACTAAGGAGCCAATTGATTCATGATAAGGTGCTTATTTTTGCTAGAATTTTTCCCTGGTATCATCATAAATGTAATTTGTATTATACTAAATGCTTTAATGATCTCCTATGATAAGACTGTGCCAACCAAATTTTTATTTTTATTCCTAATTCAGTAGATATTCATTTCCTATTAGATAATATCCTCTGCTGAAAATGTTAAACTGTGGTTGAGTAGGTGGATATTTAATGTTAAAAGATAAATTGAGGACAATCAAGATTAAGGTAACTAACCTGCAATGTTCAGGGGTAAATGATCTCTAGAGGGTGAGACCCTCATGGTGAAGATACCATACACTTGAGTCATAGAGCATGGAGAAGTAAACAGGTCATATCATGAAGCTTCATCCATAGGGGATAGTATTCACAGTGCTGGAAGTTATCAAAAATCTTATGTAGATATGAACTCTGAGAGTAACAACAACAAGCTTGGTGTGTTAGTGTCATGAGCATCATGACAATAATCAACTGTTTCATGAATGAAGTCACAGCCTATTTCATAAGATTGAACTCATACCTGGCATCAGGGACAATTATACCTGGTTAAAAAGTATCCACACATTCATAGATGCCCCAGCAATAGGTACATACGGTAATAAATACTATGTAGACTCTAGATTCTGGTAGTAGTAATAGTACTAATAGTTGTGGTTGTTGTTTTGGCTGTTGTTGTGCTTTGCTTTGTTTTCTGTTTCAAGAATCTCACGTATTTTGGGGAAGACACTATTGCTGATGCTAAGAAGTGCTTTCTCAAAGGAGTTTTGTATAGTTGTCTCCTGAGAAACTCTGTAAGAGCATGACCAATACATATGTTGATTCTTGGAGGCAACCATCAGACTGAGCCCAGTAACCCCAATGGAGGGTTTAGGGGAAGGAGTTAAGGATATGAATGTGTTGTCAACCCCCTAGGAACAACAATTTCAACCAACCAGACCTCTCAGATCTCCCTGGGACTAAGTCACCAGGCAAAGAATACACAGGGATAGACCCATGTCTTCCCCTGCAAATGTAAGAGAGGATTACCTTTTTGGGCATAAAGGTGACAGAAGCCCCTTGGTCCTGTGGAGGCTCAGTGATCCAGCATAGGGGAGTACTAGAAGAATGAGGTAGGAGGGGTAGATGGGTGAGGGAACACCCTCATAAAATCTGGGGTTATGGGGGAAAGGATAGAATGTTTAACTGGAAAGGGAGAAAATATCTGAAATCTAATAATTAAAAATAAGCAATAAAAATAATAATATTTTATGTGATAAAGTAAATTTAAATAATATGTGTCTGGCTGGACAGTGGTGGCACACACCTTTAATCCCAGCAATTGTGAGGCAGAAGCAGGTGAATTTCTGAGTTCGAGGCCAGACTGGTCTACAGAGTGAGTTCCAGGACAGCCAGGGCTACACAGAGAAACCCTGTCTCAAAAAACCAAAATAATAATAATAATAATAATAATAATAATAATAATAATAATAGTCTGCAAATCAGGCCCTACAAAAGGTGTGTCTTAGTCAGGGTTTCTATTCCTGCACAAACATCATGACCAAGAAGCAAGTTGGGGAGGAAAGGGTTTACTCGGCTTACATTTCCATACTGCTGTTGATCACTAAAGGATGCAGGACTGCAACTCAAGCAGGTCAGAAAGCAGGAGCTGATGCAGAAGCCATGGAGGGATGTTCTTTACTGGCTTGCTTCCCCTGGCTTGCTCAGCCTGCTTTCTTATAGAACCCAAGACTACCAGCCCAGAGATGGTCCCACCCACAAGGGGACCTCCCCCTTGATCACTAATTGAGGAAATGCCCCACAGCTGGATCTCATGGGGGCATTTCCCCAACTAAAGCTCCTTTCTCTGTGATAACTCCAGCTGTGTCAAGTTGACACAAAGCTAGCCAGTACAAGGTGCTAGAAAGAAAACTCCAAATCAAGTCTGGACAGATACAAGAGAATTGAAAGACCTTCTTCCATACTAACAAAGCTAGCAAGAACAGAAACAATAGAAAGCATACAAACTCATAGAAAGTGTCAAATGTTCTATGAATAAAATATGGGTCAAGACAAAGAAATGAAGAAAGTAAGAAAGAAAGAAAGAAAGAAAGAAAGAAAGAAAGAAAGAAAGAAAGAAAGAAAGAAAGAGAAATGGAGAAAGAGAGAAAGAAAAAGAGAGAAAAGGAAAGAGAAAGAGAAGAAAAAGAGAAAGAAAGAGAAAGAAAAAGAAAAAGAGGAAGAGAACGAAATCAAAAGCATTTGAGTATTCATTAAAATGAATATACAACATGTACTGATTTATGGGGAACAAAGAAAGCAATGATCAGAGGAAAGTACATAGACCAAAGTGTCTATAATAGATGAGGAGAGGCTCCCAGAAATAGAAGAGGTGAAGGTTGGAATTCTTGGAGGAGTGAAGGGAAGGGAAATTTCCATAGAGAAGTAGTGTACGAGAGAAGAAATTTTTTTCCAAAAAAACAGGGGGGGGGGGACGACACAATTCTTAAAGAGGAACCAAAAATATTTGATAGTTGCTTAAAGAAATATTCAAGATCCTTAGGTATCAGAGATGTGCATATTAAAACCACTTTGTTATCTTATTTTATTTATGCTAGAATGGCTAAGAGCAATAGCACAAGTGAAAGCCCATGATGTTGAATATGTAGAGAAAGGGAAAGACTCATCTACTGCTAGTAAGAATGCAAAATTGTACAGCCACTATGGAGTCAGAGTGGCAATTTTTCAGGAAGATAGCAATTGATCTACTCCCAAGAGCTATCCATAACAATCTTGGTCATGGACCCAAAGTATTTTTCATTCTATGACAAACACTTATTCAAGCATATTAAATGTGGCACCATTAACAATGGAAGGACACTGGAGAAACCTAGATATCCCTCAACACAAGAATTGATAAAGGAAATGTGGCACATTTTCACAAGGAAACTTTAATCAATCATTCGAAAACTGAAATCAGAAGCTGGGCATAGTGGCACACACCTTTAATTCCAGCACTTGGGAGGTAGAGGCAGGCAGATTTCTAAGTTCAAGCCCAGCCTGGTCTACAGAGTGAGTTCCAGGACAGCCAGGACTATATAGAGAAACCCTGTCTCGAAACCACCCCTCCCCCCCCCCAAAAAAAAAGAAAAAAAGAAAAAAGAAAAAAGAAAAAAAAGAAAAGAAAAACAAAGAAAAAAACTGAAATCATAAAGTGCACAGGTAAAATTGAGAGAACTAGAAAAAAATCATCCTAAGTGAGATATCCTAGATCCAGAAATATAATTTAGTATATATTTGCTTGTGTGTATATACTATCATTCAAAGCAATAATAAATAGCCACAATTATAGAACCAGAGATTTTAGGGAAAGGGACTATAAGTACATTTTGCTAGAAAAGGAAAATTGAATACAGAGAAGTGCATGGAAGTCAAGGTGGCTGGAACAGCAGGTTCAAGTGAGGAAGGATAGTGATGAGGGGAATAATGGAAGAAATATCGAGAAAGTCTTTATAGGTCTACTATGAATTAAAGCTGAATATCAACAATAACAGAAACAAGAGAAAGCTTAAAATCTAAATGAAAAACGGCTTGAAGATAAAACTTAAGAAAGGAATTACAGCTGGACAGTGTGCCACATGCCTTTAATCCCAGCACTTGGGAGGCAGAGGCAGGTGGACTTCTGAGTTTGAGGCCAGCCTGTACTTCAGAGTGAGTTTCAGGACAGCCAGGGCTACACAGAAAACCCTGTCTTGAAAAACAAAAAACAAAATCAAACAAAAACAAAAACAAAAAAATAAGGAAATAAACAAAGAAACAAAGAAACAAAGAAAGAAAGGAATTGCAGATTACAGATAATTGAATGAAATTGAATACACAACATACTTGTGGATAAAGTGGAGATGGTTGTAAGAGAGGAGTTCTTAGAACTAAATAACTACATAAGGTATAAATGGAGAGATCTCATATTAGCAACTTAACAACACACCTGAAATCTCTAGAATAAAAAGAATCACACACAGGGGATGTAGACAAGAAGGAATAACTGATCTCAAGACTTAAATCAATAAAATAGAAAGATTAACAACAACTAAATCCAATACAAAGAATCAATGAAATACAGAGTAGCTTCTTTGGAAACATCAATAGAACTGACAAACACTTATCCAGGAAACTAAAAGTTAGAGAGATGTACAGGGGAAATGCCATTTAAATGAGAACATCTGCTGGGCGTGGTGGGGCACAGTTTTAATCCCAGCACTTGGGAGACAGAGGCAGGCAGATTTCTGAATTCGAGGCCAGCCTGGTCTACCAAGTGAGTTCCAGGACAGCCAGGACTACACAGAGAAACCATGTCTC
>NW_018393780.1:0-9451 GCF_900095145.1 Mus pahari | reverse complement strand
AACAAAGAAAGAAAGAAAGAAATGAGAACATCTGGGGTTACTTCTTCAGAACTTGTTATTAACATGGTGTTGCATCTATCTGTCTTCAATGTGGACAGGTCAACAGAGATGGAAGAGGAAGTTGTAGATCCTCAGGATGACAATAATGTAGAGGTTTGGTGTTGTGTGTATAAAAAGATATAGAGAGAAGGAATATGTATTGGCAGATGGGTACTAAGGTGTGGGTTAAGTGGGTGCCTCTGAGGCCCCATGCTGAGGCATCCCTTCCCCCTGAGAGACCAGCCACACACAACAGTATAGGGTAGAATAGAATTTATTCAGGGCATGGGAGGGGGAGTTAAGAGGGAAGGAGGGGCAGAGAAAGAGTGTGTGGGGGGGGAATAGAGGAATAGAGGCTAGCCAGGAGCATGTGGAGAGAGAGGGGGTAAGGGAATGAGGAGTGAGGGAGGAGGAAGGGGCAAGAGGATAGATCAGGAGCAAAAAGTCAAGAGCAAGAGAGTGAGGAAGGAGCAAGCCACTCTTTTTACAGTGAAACAGGCATACCTGGTTGTTACCAGGTAACTGTGTGGCAGAGCTTAGACAAAGACAAAATGCTAATATTTTGTATATGTGATTTAAGTTATCAATTTAAGTAGAAGTTATATTAAGTAACACAAGTCAGGTCATGTGGAAGTTTTATTTTCATATTGCACACTTAAATTTCTATGTCCCTAAGTTAGAGTAACACATTCCCAATATTTGATAAAAATTAAGGAAAGTGCCATTAATTAATCTATGTTTGGCACTCATAAGAAATTTCTACAAGTGGTGTTTTGCTCTCTGGAAAAAAATATAGCAACCCAACACAACGCAACAAAACAAAGCAAAACAAAACAACAAAATGAAAAGGTTTTGTTGCAGAGCTTGTATGTGCATGTGGTCTGGTTATTTTCTGTTTGTATGTTCAGTAAAATTTGGAGTCTCTGGCTCTAAGAGTACTCAAATTTCATCCAGAGCTACCATTTTTCACCATCTCTTATTTTTCCTTAGAATTGATCCCTTTGTTCCAGCTCTTTGTATTCCCTTTGTGTTTTAACACCCCTGGAGAGCAGAATTCAGATCTTTTTTTTTCAGTATGTCCCTTTGCAGTTTAAACACAATTGAAAGTTTCTTGAAGTTCATGATAGGGAAAAGGATGATGTCAATTCCCTCATTGGGTAGAGTCATGGATACTACTTGTGTTATCATACTCACCTCAGAGGAGATACACTCTCAGTATATCAACATGTCACTTCTTGAGGGTAACTTCAGGGAGGTAAACTGTCTGGCTCACAGACCAGTAATGCCCCATTCAGCATCTGCCTTCACAGAGACATATACCTTCCATGGTGAGTCTTAATGTCTTCCACCAGGCATGCAGAATACTGAAAATTTGCAGCCAGTTGTTTGAATGCAGCTATGTGAGCCCTTCTCTCTCGCTCTTTCAGGGACACAATGATGCATCTTCTGAATGCTATGGGAGATTGAGATCATCTGAGTTCTGAGCACTGCACAGTTGAAGGGAGCCTGTTGAAGAGAACCCTCTGTGTTTGGACATCTTTCCCTGATATTGTTTGGTAAGGGGAATTTGCTATAGGAGACCTAGTATCAAGTTGTTGGTGGGGTCTTTTTCTCAAATATTTGTCACCATGTTTAAAGGTAAACACACACACACACACACACACACACACACACACACACACACTTTTCCTGGAATACTCAGTGAGATGTAATACCTGTCAGGAATTCAATAACCCGAAGAGTAGAACTTAAATCTGACAACCCTCCCCCTTTTTTTTTCAGGCTCCACTTTAACTGTGGATCGCCTCAACAGTTGGTAATTTGATTTTGAAAGCACTGGTGCTGAGTGGCAGAGTGAAAGGATGCTAATTTTCTTCCATAGAAACTAAGAGCAATAGTGTACTAACTTCCTGTTAATTTATGATCGTAAATGTGTGTGAATAATCAGACAAATTTCAATTATTTCTAATGAGGTTTCTTTATCTAGCCAATTTCAACATCACTTGGTCAGGGCTGAATAGTTATGTCTGTGCTGCTGTGGTTCTGCCTTGCAGAAATGAATTTAATCTGCATATTCTCCTTTGGATCAATGCATTCGTATATCACCTATGTTCTCTGTCTCACAAAAAATATTTTCCACTGTGCATATAGTCACACAAAAAGTTTCATTTGCCTTATGTTTAGACAACTATGATAGTATAATAACTACTTTATTAGTGTTAACGTTGACTTAGTTTCATAAATGGATAAAAATCTCATGGCTGTCATCACAGTATTGAATGAACATATTCAATTAATAAGTTTATATTTGTATGAAATTGATGTGCTTTACATGTGGTTAGCATTGATACCTCCTGATATTTTACATTTTATATGTGATATATTACAATAGTATATTTTGGAAATTAATAGCATTTGTCAAAAACATATTGGACTATGAAAAATAGACACAAAATGCCAAAGTAAATAACATGTATTTTAAAATTCATATGAGGACTACCAAGGAAAAAAAACACTGTTGTCCCATATAAGCTGGTGGAAATTACTTTCTTTCAAAGTTGGAGTTCATTTCAGTACATCTCTCATTGACAGTAGTGGAATGTCAAAAATCTGTAGGGTTCCTAAAAATCATACTAACACCATTAGAATCCCCCACACATGAATGCTTTCAGCTAGAAATCAAACTTTATTTTTAGAGCCTTCGGGAAAGTACTGGCACCTGGCAAGAATATTGTTAACTTTGTCTTTACTTCAACTACAGTACTGTGACCAAAGTCTGTGAGAACAATTGGGAATAGGTTGAAACAGAGAAATGGTTTTGATCAAAAACACATCTTGAAGGCTCTAGAGAAGGCTTTCTGGGTCAAGAAAGCAAACCGATCTTCTTTTTTTGTTGTTGTTTTTTTTGTTTGGTTGGTTTTTGTTTTTTGTTCTTTGTTTTTTCGAGATAGGAATTCTCTGTGTAGCCTTGGCTGTTCTGGAACTCATTCTGTAGACCAGGCCGGCCTCGAACTCAGAAATTTGCCTGCCTCTGCCTCCCAAGTGCTGGTATTAAAGGTGTGTGCCACCACGCCCAGCTGCAAACTGATCTTATAGAGGACACAGTTTTAGACTCAACCACACACATCTGGCAGCTTATCACTAACTATAACAAGTGTGGTAACAAAGGCACATGCACTGAAGTTAATTTTCCTATATAAAGACACAAACACATAGACACGATTAAAAAAATTATAAAAGTATTTTATTTTTACATCTGGATTTATATAAAGTCTGATATAAAACATTATATTTGAGTGTTTAAAACAACAAATTTTATGTAAAATGAAGGTATTAGTCCTGCATGTCCATCATGAAGTGCTGGGATGTAATACTGAATGACAGTCCCCCATAACATGAGAGAATGGCTTCCAGAGACCTAACCATTGGGATCTTTTTCCTGTCCCAGACTATGCTGGGAATGCTGGGAAACTCAGCCTTGCTATGTTGTTTTATCATTACAGAGTTATCTAGGATCAAGACAAGGCCTATAGACCTAATTGTCAAACACCTGACTTGGGCTAATATCATGGTTGTTATCTGCAAAGGAATCCCTCAGACAATGACTACTTTTGGTCAAAGATATTTTCTAGAGGAGATTGCATGTAAACTTGTCTTTTATTTGCATAGAGTTTCACGGGGATTTTCCCTTGGTTCCACATGCCTGTTGACTGTCTTTCAGACCATCAATTATTAGCTCCAGCAATTCCAAATCTGCACAGCTCAAGGCTAGAATCCCCAAAATCATTGGTCCTTCCCTTGTCTTGTGTGTCAGTGTGCTTTTATGTTCTTGTCAGTGGGATCTGACTTCTATTTTATCAGTCAAAATAGGAGACTGTGTCTCTAGAGCATAGCATTTTTCTTCCCCAAGTCCTTCCCCACATCAGCACAATTCAATGCCTGCCATCCACAAGCCCTACCTACCACTTGGGAATTGTTTCCAATTTTTTTCTGTGTCTTGATTTTTTTTAGTTGCCCTCTAAAGAGTTCAGGTGTTGGGTGATGCTTTGGGTTTCTTGATATAATTGATAGATGATTTCATTAGTTATTTTAAAAGACCCAGTAGTGATCTTTCCAGATACATATCTCAACTTACATTGAAGTTGCATCTCAACAAATCAAGTGTGGATTAAAAATACATGTGTACTTGTAATTTCTATTACATATATTTTATTGGTGTGTGGGCATACACATAGGTTTGCACACATGCCTAGGAATGTCTGTGGTGTCAGGGGCCTCCTATAAAGAGTTGATTTTCTCTTTCCATTGTTTACTTATATCTGAATCCTAAGGCCATCCAGGAGTAGGTTTTGTACTCCTTCCTACCTTCCTTCCTTTATTTCTTCCCTGCCTTCCCTCCCTCCTTTGCTCCCTCCCTCCCTCCCTCCCTCCCTCCCTCCCTCCCTTCCTTCCTTCCTTTCTTCCTTCCTCTGTCCTTCCCTTCCTCCCTCCCTGCCTCCCTNTCCTTCCTTTCTTCCTTCCTCTGTCCTTCCCTTCCTCCCTCCCTGCCTCCCTCCCTCCCTTCCTTCCTTCCTTCCTTCCTTCCTTCCTTCCTTCCTTCCTTCCTTCCTTCCTTCCTTCGTTCCTTCTTCCATGTGTTTGTGATGCTAGAACAGAACCAGAGACGGCTGCTTGCTCATCAAGCATTCTTCTATCTGAACTACATTCACGGTCCATTTCTCATTTCCTTAGGTACATGAGAATATCTGAATTTTTTCATATTATAAATGATGAAAAATATTTAGCATCTTTTCATTAGTGTGAATAACTGTGTGTGCATAGGTATATATGGGGACCAGAAGACAACTTCAGATGTCATTCTGCAGGAGCCAGATCATTTTATTTTGATGTAGACTGTGTTATTCTAGTGCTATATGTTGAAAGGACACTCCTTCATGTACATTCCCACTACTTAAAGATAATTCTATTTCCTTTAGATTGTAGATGTGCTAAGCAGATATAGGTTAAGAATTTTCATGTTTTCTGTATAATTCTATTATTTTTGCATCTAATATCTGGTGTCGGTCCTCTTTTCAGTGTTTTTGTCTTAGAACTAAAATTCTTGGATTTTTTTTTAGTACTGAAGACTGAATCTAGTGAAGTGCACAGACTACAAATCACTCTACTACTCATCCATAAATCAGCAAGCTTTTTATGTTTTGTTTTTATATACTTCAAAGATATCTTATTTATTTACTTATTTGCTTATCATGTGTATGGGAGTTTTGTCAGTGAAGCACAGCCATAGCTGCTACTCAGGGAAGAAGGTATTGCCTGCCTGCCATTGAACTGGAGTCATAGGTGGTTGTGAATTATCTCATATAGATGCTGGTAACTAAACTTGGGTCCTCTGCATGATCTCCAGATACTCTTAACCCCTGAGCTACACCTCACTATCATTGTAAGCTATAATATGGGTGCTGGAATATGAACCCAGGTTTTCTGGAAGAGCAGGCAGTACTTCTAACCACTTTTTTTTGAGGCAGAGTTTCAATAAGTTGCCTGGGCTTGCCTTGACTTCACTATGTTTATAGGCAGAGCCTGAAGTTCTAATACTCTAGCTTCTTCCTCTGAAATAGCTGGGATTCCTGGCCTGTTCCTTTGGATTCAGCTTTCTGTTTATATCTTATAGCTGTTTTATGACAGTGTAGCGTGTACCTCAGAAAGGACAGCCATAGCAGGCTCCTGTTTGCAAGCACTTCCTGGTATCCACAGTACAGTTGCGGGTTTGGTTCCCGAATCTAATTATTTTGCACTCAAGGACAAGTGTTATATATAAGGCAAAACCTTGGGATTATTGCAATGGGTACTATTTAATCCAGCCATGGGATGTCTGGTTGGCCTGCTCAACTAGCCTAACCCCATGCACCCACCTAGAAGAACTTAAGGCCTCCTCTGGTTTCTGTGTTCTGGTTCAGTTGGTTCCCAGTATGATTTACCATTCATGAAACGATGTTCTCAACCAACTTGTTCTGGACTCCCATAAGAGATTTTAAAAGAGAACCCATTACAACCATGGTTTCTACCCTCCTAGGCAGAGGTATATTAGGGGCTTCAAGAACAGGAACTACAAAAAAAGAAAGAACAGGAACTACAGCCACAGTTCCCATTACCTGCTCCTTGCAAGAAGCTATTGATGAGGACATCCAAAAATAAGAAGGGTCAATAATAGCTCTAGAGAAATCTGTTTCCTCTCTAGCTGAAATGAATTTGCAAAATCGGAGGGGCTTGGATCTATTCTTCCTTCAGCAAGGTTATGTGTAGCCCTTTAAGAAGAATATTGTATATATGCAGACTATATGTGGATTGTTAGAGAAATTGTGGCATAATAAATGGAAAGATTACAAGACAGACTGCCAGAGAAAGGGCAATCTCAAGTGTTGCTTGCAACCTGACCGCCCTTTTTGGCAGGGATAAGAATGTACAGAGTGAGTAACACAGACTCTGGGGTGGGGGGAGTGGAAAAATATAGAGTCTTTTCTTATAGGAACTCAGCATACTACACCCCATTCCCAGCATCCCATTGGCTTTCAAGTAGCCAGGTATGATGGTATCTTTTTCTCAATGACTTGCTACTTTTCCTGATCCAGAGTCAGCAGTCTCTAGTTGTGTTGGCAAATTTTACATTGGCTCACCCAGGAAGTATCAGGGGCACAGGGGCCAGCAACATTGCTGGGGGTCCTGCTTAGCTAACTTCCTCCTACATTGGCACCCTTTTGCTTTTATTTTTGATAGTCCAGTAGTAGTCAAAGTTTTTTGTTCAGGACTTGTTGACCCCACCTCAGAAGGCTTCTAGTAGATTGGACCATACATGCCAACCATGTTCTTTCCTGTCATTAAATACAGGCCCTCAAAAGACAGCCATCCTAGAGTGCATATAAGCATGTAAGGAGGAAACAGAAACAAAGACCTCTTCAATTTCTATGAGCCAAACTCTAAACACCTCCCTGGGAAGGCAGTAGTCTGGATGCAGGCAGTAGTCAAGAGCCATAAGTACTTGAAATATAGATTTATTTTTTTATAGAGATTCGCTGTACAACACATTCAAGCAATGTAATTAGTCATATGATGGCTTCCACCATAGTGTAAAACATTATCCAGGAGTGGTCAAAAAATCCTTTACGTTGTTCCAAACTGTTACCATGAATCTCATATCAAAAGCAAGAAGGGGTACCCCAGTCACATTGAGCTTGAATAGCTTTTCATTGAGTAGGACAGCACAGCTGTATCAGCAATAGCATTTAATTATTGGGAATCTATGTGAGTGCATTGGGAAACAGCTGAAAATTATGTAACCCATTCCTGCAATTGGGATTATTGTTTGTAAGCTTGAAGTTTCTAGCTGGGGTAACATCTGATAATATAGCATAACCAACTCCATTAAAACCTTTTTTGAGGGGAAAGGGTAGAAGTTTATTTTCATTTTCAATAAAAATAAACACACATTTATTATTAAACATAGTCTCAAAATGCTCACTACAGAATTTCGGAAATAGTTAAAATCATTTTATTATTTTTTATTTAACTATTATCAAAACTATTATACAAAGTAGATAAAGAGATGATATTGGGGACATTTTTCTTACACCTTTTCTCAGGTATTAAAGCCATTTGCCCCAATGCGCTATTGCCAACTTCTATACCCGACTGGTTCTTTATCCTTTTTATTTTTGTAGGTTTCCTTATTTTTATTAGTTATTTTGGTTACATTTTAAATATTGTCCCCATTCCCAGTCTCACCTTCACAAACACCCCACCCCATTCCCCTCCCCTTTGCCTCTAAGAGAGTGCTCCCCCCACCCACCAATCCACTCCTGCCTCCCCCTCTAGTATCCCTATTCTCTAGGAGTATAAAGCCTCCACAGGACCAAGTGCACCCCCTCCTACCAATGGCAGATGAGGCGATTCCTCTGTTGCATATGTAGCAGTTGCCATGGACCAGTTTATGTATACTTTTTGGTTGGTGGTTTAGTCTCTGGGAGCTCTGAGGAGGTCCTGTTAGTTGATACTGTTTTTCTATGAGGTTGCAATCCCCTTCAGCTCCTTCAGTCCCTCCCCTAACAGTTCCACTGGGGTTTCTGGATTCAGCACAATGATTGACTGTAAATATCTGGATCTGTCTTAAAGACAGGTGTTGGCAGAGCCACAGAAAGGACTTCCATGCTAGGCTCTTGGTAGCAAGCACTTCTTGGCATCCACAATATAGGCAGTGGTTGGTGTCTAAGGATGGAATGAATCTCAAGGTGGAGCAGTGTCTGGATGGCCTTCCCTTCAGTATCTGCTCTATTTTTTTTTTTTGTCCCCGCATTTTCTGTACACAACAATCCAATATTAAAATGAAAAGGTAGGAATTGAGGGAGTCTGGGCATCTAGAACATGGAAAGTGCCACAACACCTCCAGTAAGATACGTGTGACAAGTTCCACAGACTGAGGCTATTGACCTCAAAAGGGGGTGGCCTCCTGGAACCAATTGTGGAACTCTTCACCTGAGAAAAAATATTGAGCCATAGTTCTCAGGGCAATCTATCTGTTATGTTTTCTCTTATTCCTTTTCTTATTTACATATTCTCGTAGCCTAGGCCAAGATCTTAAGTGAGAATAATGGGTAAGAAACCATCCCTAGAGATGAGGCCACTAACATGACATTATCTCCAGGGAAGCCAACACTTTACTTTCTAAATCATTTACAAAACTATTATAAAAACTTCCATGCCCAGGAGGGGTCTCAGGGCCTGAGCCTGTAGGAATGCCATCTTTGCTCCAGTGCACTGCCAGGAAGAGGGCAGCCTGCAGAAGCAACACAGCTTCTGGGAAAGATCCCCTTTCCAGCTCCAGTCATCAGGCACCTTTCCTGCCCAAGGAGGGGTGTCTGCCCGGGAGGAGTCTCAAGGCCTGAGCTGCCAGGAGAGCCACCTTTGCTCGGGTTCAACTAGGCTCCAGTCTGCACTGGCAAGGGTGTGGACCACAGGAGCTACACAGTTTCAGGACAGACAAAAGCAACCTAAATTCTGGGACAGACCCTGTTTCGGGCTCCAGAAATTTGGGCACCTTCCTCGCCAGAGGAAAGGTGGCCAACTGTGAGGGCTCTGTCTGCCAGAGCAGGTGAAAGAGTCATATTGTGTCCAGGGTCCCTCTGTGGTTAGTCTGTGCAGGTAAGTAAATGAACTGTAGGAGCAACACATCTTCTTGGACAGGCCCTGTTTTGGGCCTACATCTTCAGCAAGGAGGCAGATCTGAACGCCAGGCCTCTGTGCACCTACCCTGCTAGAGAGAGCTTCCCTGCAGAGAGTAATCTGACTACTGAGACTCAGGAGAGAGCTGGACTCCCAGGACTGCTGACAGAGGCTAACAGAATCACAGGAGGAACAAGCT
>NW_018393779.1:1746-3292 GCF_900095145.1 Mus pahari | reverse complement strand
CCTCCCTCCCTCCCTCCCCCCGTTCTTCCCTCTGTCTTTCCCTCCCTTCCTTTTTTTCTTCCTGCCTTCTTTTCATTATAAAGTAAGTCCTTCAGTCAAAATCAATACTGAAGAGAATACCACGATGCTTTACAAGGCATTGGTGAGTTCATAGAATGTAGTTTTGGCAGAAGCATCATGCATCCATTCCAGGAAGGATAATGTGCTGCCTTTTCTCCAATGGAAGTGGTCCAACGTATACTTAATCAGCAATCATGTCATTGGTTGATTTTCCTGGAAAATGATTCCATATTTGAACTCAGTGTGTGTGTGTGTCTGTGTGTGTGTGTTTTCTTTTCTTTGTTTATTTTTGTTTTTGATTTTTGTTTTTTGTTTCTGGTATATTTGATACTCAATAACAGATATAGACACACAGCTTTGGTTAGAACAATAATCCATGCTTTTGAACCCAATGCATGACCACCATTCCTGTCATCATGATCACTTTGTTCAGAGGTTCATTGGGCAATGAGAGGGAAGTACAGCTCTCATCCCTCATCAAAGAAACTCCTTTATTACATCGAATGGAGATCATTAAATGAAACCACAAATGGTCAAAATGCAGAGATCAATCCACTCTAGGTCACTTGCTATAATCAATATATCTACACCTTGTAAGGCTCAGGTAACATAGTAGAAACAGGAATGAAAGATTGTAAGAGCAGGAGAACCAAAATGTCTACCTGTGAGTTACTGTGCTTTATATATAAGAGAAGACATTTGTCAATGAAGTCTTAGCATTATTATCATTAAAAAAAGACCAGAACAATGATAATACAAGTTGTTAAACTATTGTGGATGGGAAAAACACCCTTATAAGGCTTTTCCATATATGAAGTGTTACAGGTAACTGTTGTTGAAAGAGAATCTTTTCTATGCATGAGCCCTCTGATAGGACATCCAATTCCAAAGTCAGTTCTATAGGGAAATACCTATACACAACAATAGCTGAACTTAGTAACTTAGTAGGACTCACATGCACAGGGGTGTGTGTGTGTGTGTGTGTGTGTGTTTGTGTGTGTGTGTGTGTGTGTGTGTGTGTGTTTGTGCCATTAAAAAAAGAAGTCAAGATCTGAAGGAAAACTGAAGGGTGTGGAGAGAGTTGGAGAAGGGAGGAACAGTAGAAATGATATAAATACAGTACTAATGAATGAAAATTTAAAAATGTTAAGTAAAAAAAGAATATGCCAAACCAGAAGCTTGAAGAAATTCCTTACATTTCAGAATACAAAAATAAAATCACAAGAAAAAGGGAAGTTTTCTCAGTGGCTTAAATGCTTGCTATGCAAATATGGCAATGTGATTTTGCATCCTCAGTACTGATATGTGGCATGTTTCTGTAGATTCAGCATTCGAGGGGGAGACACAAAGGTCCCCAGGAGTACACTGATAACACAATTGAGTTAAAACAGTGAGATTGAGTACACTGATTAAAAGTAAGTTGAAGAGCTATTAAAAACAATGAATTTATGAAATTCTTGGGCAAATTGATGTATCTGGAGGATAT
>NW_018393779.1:0-1261 GCF_900095145.1 Mus pahari | reverse complement strand
GCCACCAAACCCAGATACTAATGCACATGCCAGCAAGATTCTGCTGAAGAGACCCTGATATAGCGGCCACTTGTGAGGCTATTCCAGTGTCTGGCAAACACCGAAGTGGATGCTCACAGTGGATGGAACACAGAGCCCCCAGTGGAGGAGCTTGAGAAATTACCCAAGGAATTGTAGGGGGCTGCAACCCTGTAGGTGCAACAACAATGTGAACTAACCAGTACCCCCTGAGCTGGAGTCTCTAGCTGCATGTGTAGCAGAAGATGGCCTAATCAGCCATCATTGGGAAGAGAGGCCCCTTGGTCTTTTAAACTTTATATGACCCAGCACAGGGGAAGGCCAAGGCCAAGTAGTGGGAGTGGGTGGGTAGGGGAGCAGGGGTATAGGGAACTTTTGGGATAGCGCTTGAAAAGTAAATTAAGAAAATAATAATAAATAAAAAAATGGAAAAAAAGTAAGTTGAAAATACTATTAGATTTTGGGCCTATTGCTTTAAGATCAGACTTGCCTCTCTGTGTGTCCTTTCCCCCAGACAAAGAATTGGCAAGTGCCCTGCTTCTCCATTTCCCACATTATAAGGATGCAACAAGTACTTGTAAGCAAATGCGCTTCCTCATTTCAGCTGATGCCTGACCTGAAACTGACTTCAAGCTATGGCTAAGATCCTCACACTTCAGGGAGAATTATCAAACCAAGACCTCCCACTCTCTTACTGTCATTCTCTTTCTCTGTTTCTCTGTTTTGCAGGCCCCTCTTCTTGCTTTCTTTCATTATCTCCCCCCCTTCTCTCTCTCTTCTTTCTTCTCTCTTCTTCTTTCTCTCCCTTCCCTTTTCTCAGGTTTCTCTTCAATATTGTCCATAACATAGATCTCTTTTACCATTTAAACTTAAGCTAATGTTCTTAATGTTTCTATAATGCCCTCTTTCCTCCTAGCCCTGAAGTGCTGCCTCTGGCATGATGCACTGTCACCCATGACACTTTACCATGTCATAGCCTATTGATGTCCTCTGTGGTAATACATCATATCACCAATGATCCTAACCAATCTCATATTCTAAGGGGGTTATTTTAGTGTCAGTATCTTCCTAGAATCCATCTGCCAGAGAATGATTAAGAAAGGCATTTGATATTGAATTCTAACATCCACATGTACATGCATGGATAAGTATACACCCCCATAAAGGTGTACATATTTGGGAATTTCTTTCTCTCTCTCTCTCTCTCTCTCTCTCTCTCTCTCTCTCTCTCTCTCTCTCTCTC
>NW_018393778.1:78255-81242 GCF_900095145.1 Mus pahari | reverse complement strand
ATGTAAGGAAGAAAGGTTCTTTATCTTGCTTTTGTCAGTGTATTTTATCACACTAAAAAGGGAGATTGGTGCACATCTCTATGAGCCTGGAAGTGATGTTTTCACAGATGTAGTTCTTCCTGAAATGAAGTCCAACTGTACAGTCATGATGAAGAAGAAAGTTGGACCCTGTATCCTCATGTTTCCACTGAACCCTGAACTAAGAAGAGAGAGGAGCAAGATGAAATACAAACACTGTTTCCATGATTTTCTCTTCCTACTTGTATGAAATTTTCATGTATAAACTATTTTCTTTCCACTTCAGGTTCAAAGAATATTATACAAGGCACAAGGAGTCATCAGGTCTCATTTACAATTTTTTTCCATCCTCTGTCCCATTTGAATGTTTCAGAATCTTCAGTAGCACACAGATCTTTATTTTTCAGTGATTTTCTTTATTCTCCATCATGATTATTGTCTTAGAAGGCATTCTAAGATGCTGGAGAGATGTCTCATTGGTAAAGTACATTTTTTGATTGCTCTTCCAGAGGATCTAAGTTCAATTCCCAGCACACACATTGTGGCTCACAATGATCCATAATTCTAGTTCCTGAGCATCTGATTCTATCTGGTTTCTTCAGGCACCAGGCATATATATATCATATGCAGAAATTCATATATCCAAAAAAGTCATAGTGATCAGATTATTAAAAATAAGAATGAACATTATTTCAATTTTTCTACCAGTATGCCACTTACAGCAGTTGGAGCTGATGGATTATTAATAGGTTTATCTTAAGTGCATCTTGGAATAGATATCAAAAAGCCTTCAGAGGTGACTTGCTGCTTTGAGTTCTTCAACCTCATCCTTTCACATAGATTTAGAGAATTGACACAGGCCCTCTTGAGAGGTACAAACCCATGGAATTTTAGCCTCATTAAGCTTGGGACCTTTTGTTCATGGATATTACTCATTATAAAGTCTTCATATACTTGAATGAAGGGATATATTTCTATATCCTCAAGCACCACCCTGCTATATTTAGTGTGATATTTGTCTCTGGTCCACTGTCATATAATCTATTAGGGCTGCCAGCTAGAAGCTATACAGATCAGGATTTGGAGAGAATGGAAATAGGAAAGAAGTTCACTTGAGAATGAAATCCAAGGTCATATACAATATGGTCATTTATTTCATAATTTAAGTTCTATTATGATATGTGAGCTTAAAATATTCTACTTTTAAAAAGGACCAAGATACACAAGCTACGTTTTAGGATATATTCATATCACCCCACACTTTCTCTATAGAATCTTTATCAGAACCCAGGCCTTGTCAAATTTCATTCAAGATCACATTTCTAAATCTTATAGGCCCTTCATTTGTGCTTGTAATTGAACTGAATAAAGGTGGGCAGCCACAGTGTTCCACAGGTCACCATGCATACCCATTCACCATATTTCTTTCCTCTGTTCTTGTAATGGCTTCAGAGTATCAGAAGCCCTGGGAAGTGAGTATAGGTCCTCATTTTGAGAAGCTAAACTAAGGATTCCAGATCAGTTAGAGCAAGTTTGCAGCTGAACTTTTGTCTCACATTTTCAAGAGAAAGTCAGGGAACAATAGGCAAATGTCTTGGTGGGAAGGTTGGAAAGAGCTAGACAAAGGTAAGAAGAACCTGGGGAGAGCCAAGTGATATAAATATCACTTACATTTGAGGGAAGATCAATAGATGTAAAAATCCATGTTTCCTGAAGCAATCTGCAGAATCTCACAGTAAATGTCTGAGATCTGAGTGGAATACAGGGTACATATAGACCTGACAGTTATAACA
Source organism: Mus pahari (assembly GCF_900095145.1). Classification (NCBI taxonomy): domain Eukaryota; kingdom Metazoa; phylum Chordata; class Mammalia; order Rodentia; family Muridae; genus Mus; species Mus pahari. The sequence continues at coordinate 79,431 of NW_018393778.1, read as the reverse complement.
GTACCAGAAGACCAAGATTACAGGTGTGTGTGTGTGTGTGTGTGTGTGTGTGTGTGTGTGTGTGTATGTTCATATAGGACTTGACTGTCTATTAGTCTGAAAAAGAAGAAGCAAGTCTCTTCAGCAATAGGGGATTTACTGCTGGGTGTGGTGGAGTATGCCTTTTATCCCAGCACTTGGGAGGCAGAGGCAGGCGGAATTCTGAGTTCGAGGCCTGCCTAGTCTACAAAGTGAGTTCCAGGACAACCAAGGCTACACAGAGAAACCCTGTATCTAAAAGGAAAAATATAAGGGATTTACCATCAGTTTGTGGAGAAGAAACAACAGCTAGACTATTGTTTGTGGGTTTCAATGGGGACCCTATGGCCTACAACTCATTTAGATGTTACCCTTTTCTGACATTGGAGATTTCACTTAATGTTGAAAAATGTCTAATTTAATGATTCCATTTAGATTTGTTTCATGATATATACATACATATATACATATACATATACATATACATATACATATACATATACATATACATATACATATACATATACATACACATACACATACACATACACATACACATACACATACACATACACATACACATATACATATACATATACATATATATGTATGTAATATATAATATAATATAATATAATTTAAAAATATAATTTGAGTTGGTGTGTAACTAGAACCTTAATTCCTACTGACCAGTGTTCATGGTACTGAAAGATCCTCTGCATTCTACCAGAGGGGCACCTACTAATATAGCTATAAACCCTGAGACTTGAATGCTTGTTGGAGTAAACAACTTCAATCTGTGGATTTATGGCCCACACCATGAGATAGACCTCATGCTTGACATTGGTCTTATAGCTAAGAACATGAGGCCATGTAGGCTATGGACCTAGGGAAAATGCAGATATTAATGTTCTGCTAAAGGAACATAGGAAGTAAATGACTCTTATTGACATTCTGCTATACCCATAGACCAGTGTCCTTCTCAGCCATCATTAGAGGAGCTTCTTCATGTAGTGGATATGAAGAAATACAGATAATCACCAGTGGACAAGGCATAGTGAGTGAGCGACCTTGGAACACTCAGTTTTAAAAGTCATGTCTTCATCAAACACCTCCCTGAGAGTGCAAGGATCTTTGAGGAAGAGGAGATGGAATGAT
>NW_018393778.1:57219-75360 GCF_900095145.1 Mus pahari | reverse complement strand
TTCCCCTTGAGCTGGATCCTACTTTGAGCCTGTCCCTGGACCTTCTTTTCCTCAGGCTCCTCTCCATTTCCATCCCTGTAATTTTTTCAGACAGGAACAATTATGGATCAGAGTTGTGACTATGGGATGGCTCCTCTCCCTCACTTGATGTCCTGTCTTCTGACTGGAGGTAGGTTCTACAATTTTCCTGTCTCTACTGCCAGGTATTTCATCTAAGATCCCTCTCTTTGAGTCCTGAAAGTCTCTCATCTCCCAAGTCTCTGGTGCAGTCTGGAGAGTCCCCCCAACCTCCTATTTCTTGAGGTTGCCTGTTGCCATTCTTTCTGCTGGCCCTCAGGGATTCAGTCCTTTTCACTCACCCAATACCAGATCAGGTTCCCCTCCCCCCACCTCTTGCCTCCCAAATCTATTCCTCCCTCCCTACTTGTGATTGCTTTCTTCTCTCTCCCAAGTGGGACTGAGGAGTACTAATTTGGGCACTTCAGCCTATTGACATTTTTGAGTTCTGTGAACTTTATCTTGGGTATTCTGTCCTCTATTTGTGTGTGTGTATGGAATAATATCCACTTTTTAGTGTGTACCTACCATACACATCTTTTTGGGTCTGAGTGACCTCACTCAGGATCATATTTTCTAGTTCCATCCATTGGCCTGCAAAATGTCCTTGTTCTTAATAGCTGAGTAGTATCCCATTGTGTAAATGAACCACATTTTCTGCATCCATTCTTCTATGGTGGGACATCTAGGATGTTTCCAGTTTCTGGTTATCACAAATAAGGCCGCTATGAACATAGAGGAACACATGCCCCTGTAGCATGGTAGGGCATCTTTTGGGTATATTTCCAAGAGTGGTATAGCTGGGTCTTCAGGTAGATCTATTTCCAATTTTCTGAGGAACCTCCATATTAATTTCTAGTGTGATTGTACTAGTTTGCAATCCCATCAGCAATGGAGGAATGTTTCACTTTCTCTACATCCTCTCCAACATGTGCTGTCTCCTGAGGTTTTGATATTAGCCATATTGGCTGGTGTAAGTTGGAATCTCAGTGTTGTTTTGATTTGCAATTCTCTGATCACTAAGGACTTTGAACATTTCTTTAGGTGCTTCTCAGCCAGTCAAGATTCCCCAGTTGTGAAATCTCAGTTTAGCTCTATACCCCATTTTTTGAAAGGATTGTTTTGTTTTTTGGTGATTAACTTCTTGAGTTCTTTATATATTTTGGGTAATAGCTGTCAGTCAGCTGTGGGGTTAGTGAAGATTTTTTCTCCCAATCTGTAGCTTGCCCATTTGTCTACCTGTCTATGTCCTTTGCCTTACAGAAGCTTTCCAGTTTCATGAGTTCCTTAGAGCATGAGCTATTGGAGTTCTGTTTAGGAAATTTCCACCTGTGCCAATGCTTTCAAGGCTCTTTCCCACCTTCTCTTCTATTAGATTCAGTGATTCTTGTTTTATGTTGAGGTCCTTAATCCATTTGGACTTGAGCTTTGTACCATATTTTGACAAATATGGGTCTATTTTCATTCTTCTACATACAGACTGCCAGTTAGATCAGCAGCATTTGTTGCATATGGTTTTTCCTCCCATTTTGTATATTTGGATTCTTTGTGAAGGATCTAGTGCCTATAAGTGTGTGGTTTTATTTCTGGGTCTTCAATTATATTCGCTTGATCATCTGTCTCTGTACCAATACCATGCAGTTTTTATCACTATTGCTGTGTAGTAAAGCTTGAGGTCGGATATGGTGATTCCCCCAGGTATTCCTTTATTGTTAAGAATTGTTTTTGCTATTCTGTTTTTTGTTGTTCTTGTCGTTTTGTTTGTTTATTTGCCTTCCCAAAAGAGTTTGATATTCCATGTCTTTGAAGAATAGTGTTGGGATTTTGATGGGGATTGCATTGAATCTATAGATTGCCTTTGGTAGGATGGCCATTTTTATTATGTTAATTCTTTCAATCCATGAGCATGGGAGATCTATCCATTATGTGAGTTCTTCAATTTCTTTCTTCAGAGAATTGAAGTTATTGCTATACAGGTCTTTCACTTGTTTGCTTGGGTTACCCCAAGATATTTTATATTATTTGCTGCAGTTGTGAAGGGAGTTGTTTCCTCAATTTCTTTCTCAACCAGTTTATCCTTTGTATAAAGGAAGGATACTGATTTGTTTGAGTTAATTTTATATCCAGCCACTTTGTTAAAGTAGTTATCAGCTGAGAAGGTCTTTGGTAGAATTTTTGGGTGACTTATGTATACTATCACATCATCTGCGAATTGTGATAGCTTTATTTTTTCTTTACCAAATTGTATCCACTTGATTTCTTTTTTAATCTTATTTTTTGAACTGACTCTTCGAGTATTGTATTGAATAGATATAGGGGGAGTGGGCATCCTTGTCTTGTCCCTAATTTCAGTGAGATTGCTTCAAGTATGTCTCTATTTAATTTGTTATTGGCTGCTGGTTTGCAGTAAATTGCTTTTATTATGTTTAGGTACGGGCCTAGAATTCCTGATTTCTCCAATACAACATGCAGGAGTATTGTATTTTGTCACATGCTTTTTATTCATCTAAGGAGATGATTATATGACTTTTTTCTTTGAGTTTGTTTATATAGCAGATTACGTCAATTGATTTTTGTACATTGAACCAACTTTGCATACCTGGGAAGAAGCCTACATGATCATTGTGAACGATGGTTTTGATGTGTTCTTGGATTCAGTTTGCAAGAATTTTATTGAGTATTTTTACATCGATATTCATATGCACGATTGGTCTGAAGTTCTCTTTTTGCTGGGTCCTTGTGTGGTTTCAGTATCAGAGTAATTGTGGCTTCATAGAATGAATTGCATAGTGATCCTTCTGTTTCTATTTTATGGAATAGTTTGAGGAAAATTGGTATCAGGTCTTCTTTGAAGATATAGTAGAATTCTGCACTAAATCCATCTGGCCCTGGGCTTTTTTTTGGATGGGAAGTTTTTAATGACTTCTTCTATATCCTTGTGTGATATGGGCCTGTTTAGATAGTTTACCTGCTCTTGATTTAACTTTGGCATGGGGTATCTGTCTAGAAAAACATCCATTTCATCTAGATTTTCCACTTTTTTTGAGTATAGACTTTTATAGGATCTGATAATTTTTTTGCATTTCCTCCATTTCTCTTGTTATGTCTTTCTTTCCATTTCTCATTTTACTAATTTGGATACTGCCTCTCAGCCCTCTAGTTATTTTGGCTAAGGGTTTATCTATTATGTTGATTTTTTAAAATAAACAGCTCCTGATTTTGTTGATTCTTTGTATAGTTATTTTTGTTTCTATTTGGTTGATTTCAGTCCCGAGTTTGATTATTTCCTGACTTCTATTCCTTGTGGGTATATTTACTTCTTTTTGTTCAAGAGCTTTCAGGTGTGCTATCAAGCTGCTAGTTTAAACTATCTTCAATTTCTTTTGGATGCATTTAGAGCCATTAGTTTTCCTGTTACCACTTCTTTCATTGTGCTCCATAAGTTTTGGTATGATGTATCTTCATTTTCATTAAATTCTAAAAAGCCTTTAATTTCTTTATTTCTTCGCTGACCAAATTATCATTGAGTAAAGAGTTGTTCAGTTTCCAAGTGTATGTGAGCTTTCTCTAGGTTTCGCTCTTCTTGAAAACCAGAGTTATGCCATGGTGATCTGATAGGATGCATGGCATTCTTTCAGTCTTCTTGTATTATTCTTTGAGGTTTGTTTTGTGACCAATTATATGATTGATTTTGAGAAGGTAATATGAGATGATGAGAAGAAGTTGTACTCTTGTTTTAGGGTGAAATGTTCTGTAGATAGCTGTTAAATCTATTTGGCTCATAACATCTCTTAGTTTCTGTCTCTGTTTAGTCTCTGTTATAATGACCTGTCCATTGGTGAGAGTAGGGTGTTCAAATCTCCCACTATTATTGTGTGGGGTTCAATGTGTATTTTGAGTTTTAGTAAAGTTTCTTTTATGAGTTTGGGGTTCTCTTCCATTTGGGGCATAGATATTCAGAACTGAGACTTCCTCTTGGTGGATTTTCCCCTTGATGAATATGAAGTGTCCTTCATCATGCTTGATAGCTTTTTGTTGAAAGTCTATTTTATTGGATCGTAGAATGCCAACATCCTGATTGTTTCCTGGGAACATTTGCTTGGGATCTATTTTTCTATACTTTTACTCTGAGATGTGTCTGTCTTTGTTATTGAATTGTGTTTCTTGTATGTCCCTCATCTAATTCCCTCTCTTGCTCTGTCTCTCTCATTCTCTGTGCATCTCTCTTCTCTATCTAAATCTCTCTATCTCATGCACATGTACACATACATATATATTCACACATACATACACATACAAAAATACACAAATAAATATCACACATGTACATCCACATATGTATGTATACACAGATGCACAAACTAATAGATCCACAAACACACACAGACACATACACACACAGAGGCACAGAAAGACACACTAACTGAACTTTTAACATATATAGGATCCACAAAGGAATGAACATATGTTTTTTGTTCCCTTTTTGTTTCCTGAGTCCACATATTCCTATGAAGTATTTTATCTGTTTTCTGTTTTTATTGTATATTTTATTTATTTACATTTCAAATGTTATCCTATTTCCTGGTTTCCCTTCCAGAAACCCCGTATCCCATCCTCCCTCCCCCTTCTTCTATGAGGTTGCTTTCTCACCCACCCATCTACTCCTGCCTCCACACCCTGGCATTCCCTTACACTGGAGTCTTCAAAGGACCAAGGGCCTCTCTTCCCATTGATGTCAAACAAGGCTACATATGTGGCTGGAGCCATAGGTCCTTCCATGTGTACTCTTTGGTTGGTGGTTTGGTCCCTGAGAGCTCTGGGGTGTTTGTTTGGTTGATATTGATGTTTTCCTATGGGTTACAACCCCCTTCAGCTCCTTCAATCCTTTTTCTAACTCTGCCAATGGGGACCCCATGCTCAGTCCAATGGTTGGTTGTAAGCATCCACCTTTGTATTTGTCAGGCTCTGACACAGCCTCTCAGGAAACAGCTATACCAGGCTCCTGTCAGCAAGCACTTCTTGGCATCTGAAATAGTTTCTGCGTATTTGTATATGGGATGGATTCCCAGGTGGGGAAGTCTCTGGATGTCCTTTCCTTCAATCTTTGCTCCACACTTTGTTTCAATATTTCCTCCCTTGAGTATTTTGTTCCCCCTTCTAAGAAGGACTGAAGCATTCACACTTCTTTCCTTCTTCTTGAACTTCATATGATATGTGAATTATAAGAAATTATGAAGATGGCATGGAAGTAAAAACCACACCAACTGTTGCCAGACAATTTGAGGATGCAGATGTTGATCACTGAAGATGATTTATGCTACTATACAATTCTGCTCATGATTGTAGGCAAGAACTTGGTGCCTCTTCACTACAGAATGAGGCTGGTGAAAGGCTTTTTTTCTTCTTTCAAAACTTTTCTCAAGACAAAGTATAATGACACAGCAAGCTGTCACCACTAGAAGAGACTATGGTCTCTATTAACAAAGGTGAATTAACTGAATGGGTATTTGTAGCGTCTCATTTTCCCCAAGCTTCCTGTCTCTCTTTATCTTCTGAGACAGCCTCTAAGTGCTGCCTTTGCTGTGTGCAGTCTGTCAGCTGCAAGGCCTATGTGGTGAAATGCACAGAGCTCACACTGGGTGGAAGTGATGTGCTGAAGCTTAGATGTCTCTGGGACTTAGGAGACCTCTCTTATCCCTGAGAAAAACAGCAAAGGCCTTAGAGGGAGCAGCCTTTAGCATTTTCCACAGAGACATGGGTCCTCTACTTGGTGCTCAGCCACATCTTACCATGACACAATACTTGTGTGCTAGCTTCTGTTCCTCCTCATGTACCATCAGTGCTGTTATGTTCCCATAGGTTAGGTCCTTCACTGTCCCCCATCTTAACATTAGCTTTCTGTCACAGAATAAATAATCTGAAATGAAGTCTGCAAATTACTCAGTGTTATTTTGTCTTTGTAATAGTTACCAAATAGATCTGGGTTTTCTATAAAAAATAAACAAAGAAAAGAAAAATAATAAAAAGTAGATGGGTTGGGAAGTGTATAAAATCTGGTAAGAGTTAAGGGGAGAAGGGAAATATGATAAATATGATTCAAATATAAATATAAAAGTTTTATAAATAAAGTGTGAATATTGAGTGGGGCAGCCATAAGATCCCTTATGGTGTGCTTGAAATGCTCTGTGAGTGGTTTTGCCAGCACCAGCTACCACTGAGACAAGAGCATGTTTTCCTCTAAGGACTGAGCTGCTTTGCTTGTTGAATATTTAGACAAAGACCCAGGACATTCAAAGCGTCTTCAAAACCACTTGTACATGACCTGAAAAAGAGCCTCTGGTCCAGTTTTCAGGAATAAGTTCAGCTGCTTTCCTGCTATGAATGCTGCTTCTCTGGGTTTATGTGTTTGTGCTCAGATGGAAGGGTGGTCTGGGAGTCCAGGAACCATACAACTCTGAGGGAGGAAGGTATTCCAGTGTCAGAGTATCATGAGACATGAGAAATCAGGAACTTTACAGCTCTGAAGTGGATGGAAGAGCATCCTGAGACACGGGAATTCAGGAACCAAATTGCTCTGAGCGGAAGCCTATTCAACAGAGGTTTCTGCAGCTCCCAGGGGTGGGTTTCCTCAACTGAGCTGAAGAGCTCATGAGCCCCAGCCCTGCTCTTTCTTTCCTTTTTTCTCTTCATTGCTTCATTTTACCTTGAATTTTCTGAAGAGTCACATCAGGAGAAAATCCTATGAAAGAGACTTATAGGAGCGTCCAGGGTGTGAATGGATGAATCCAGTGATGGTTGCCCTCTGTTGCTCAGATTGAGCAGCAGGGAATTATATAAATGGCAGAACATATAAAGGACTTCTCATGGGGCAAAGTTTTTCACAGTAGAGATTTCCAGATGGAGGACTGGTGAAATTTTAAGAACTGAGCTTGTAAGCCTTTTCTGTTCAGGGGTTGGTGAGTTTTCCTGCTTAGGGACTGCTGGCTCTTTTTCACCCCCCCCCTTTCCTGCATCTAAGGGTCCTCTTGGAAAGATTTTTATACATATATAACAGTGACCTGTGTGTTTATTTTTTTCAGGTTCTGCTGTGGCATTGTGCTAACCCAACATATATATAATATATATGTTAGAGAGAGAGAGAGAGAGAGAGAGAGAGAGAGAGAGAGAGAGAGAGAGAGAGAGAACTGCCTGACTGCCTGGTTTGTAATCAGCCAGAGAAGATGCACCTAACCCTCACCTAACCCTCAAGAGACTGGAGGCCCCAGGGAGTGGGGAGGTTTGGTGGGTGTGGGGTTAGGGGGTGGGGACATCCTCGTGGAGATGGGTGGTAGAGGGATGGTATGGGGGAAGAGTCAGAGGGTTGACTGGAAGGTGGATAAAATTTGGATTGTAAAAAAAAAATTATTAAATAAAGTTTCAAATTTAAAAAGGATAACAAATAGAAATTTTATAATTTGAAAAATTATATACAAATACATTTATTGATGGGTGTGCATGCACATGCGTCTCTCTCTGTCTCTCTTTCTCTCTGTGTCTGTGTATGTAGATCAAACAGTGAGAGAGGAAATTAGATGAGGGACTAAAAAGAAAAATGATAACAGAAAAGGAAAATGGAAATACTGGTGTTTAGTGGATATGGTCAAAATATATGATATGCTTGAAAGAAATCACATTATGAAACTTGTGTGCAATGAATGCACATCAATAAAAACATTTAAGGGGCAGAAAGATGGCTCAGGATCAAAGACTCTTGCCACCTAGTTTGATGTCAACTAATTATCACAAGAGGCCACAAGGCAAAAAGAGAGAATAAAGTCCAAGTTATCCACAGTTGTCCAAAACACAGCATAGTACATATTCACCTACAGAGAGAAAGGGGGAGAGAGAGAGAGTCAGAGGGGGGCAAACACATCCACATAAAGATTACCTATATACAAGGACTAATTTTTTTCTTTGTGAAAATAAAAGAATCAGGAAAAATACATACACAATTAAGGAAGAAAAGTCCCTAGAAACAAGAGAAAACAAAAACAAAATCAAAAAACTCCTCCTTGCCTGGAGACAACAAACCAAAATGTAATTTACCAACATCACCAGCTCAGTCTTTAGGATCTTATGATTGATACCATATTTTCAGAACTAAAAAAAGGATAAATCCCTCCCCTTCAAGCAACAGCATGTGTGCTAAATTCTTCCAGAAAGACTACAAAGATAACACTGAGTTCTTTTCTAGATTTTGGTGTATAGACTTTTCATACCAAAAGTCATAAGAGGCAATGAACACATTATTTTTTGCTGGGCTCTGCGATTTTTTTGTCTGTTTTTCAAGCACACCAACTCTCAGGCAGAAGGGGGAAGTGTGCAGGCCAGGGCTGTGTGTGGTGCAGGCAGCTGGTGAGACTCTCAAGGAGGTTTGTGAAGGAGGCTGAAGCACTGTGGGAGGGATGTGTAAATGCTGTTGACAGAAATAAACTGCCATATCTTCAGCCTGCACACTGCTGATGGTCAGAGTGAAATCTGTCCCATATCCACTGCCTATGAATCGATCAGGGACCCCAGGGTACCTATCAGAGGTCCAGGTGATCAATGGTTTAGGAGTTTGCCCTGGTTTCCACTGGTGCCAGACCAAACAGTACCTTTGGTTTCCACTCCATAATAGATTCTGACTGGATTTGCAGCTGATAGTGACCATCTCTCCTGCTGACACAGTCAGGGATGGTGTAGTCTGGGTCAACACAATTTCCCCACATGCACCTGCAATAATGAGTAAACAGTGAATGTGCATACGTACACAAACATAGATTCGAATATTAGTTAAAATTTGTCATTTAAATGACCTTATAATGTCATATTGTCAGAACATTATTATGGAAGAAATATTACACACTGGCACATAGTATAAATGTCTTATATACAAAGACGTGACTCTGAAAAAGACTATAATACTTTAAATTTCTCACCAGACACCCATAGCAGCAAGAACATGAGGACGTGGGTCTCTGATACCATATTGCTTCCCTGCCCGTCTGATGCTGTTCAGTCACAATGCAAAGGCCTGGTTTATAAATTCTGAGCAGCTGGGCTGGGTGGGCAGAACCTATGCAAAGCAGACAGAAAATGAAAACAAATGCCTGGGCAGTGTGTAAGAGTGGCTGGTGCCAACCAACATGCAAAACTTCCATCAGAGAGGGCACAAGGAAAAACTGAAAGTGATTGGCTTCCCCATGACCAACAGAAATCTACTATGGGATCTAGTAAGTTTGGGTTAAAAATCCAAGACATATTTAAATCAGGTGAATTTTGTAGAAACTTTAGCAGAGCTGTCTCAGATTAACCATTCAAGAAAACACAATAAGATATGCTGAAAAAAACACTAGAATACAAGAAAGAAACAGAGAAAGAAATATGTACCATAAAAGATAGCAATGGTGGAGGAAGGGAAGGAAGGAAGGAAGTCAAAAAATTGAAGATTATTTGTTCATTGTCTCCCATCTCCAACTCCACTTTTATAAAGAGGACATGAACAGTGCCTCAGACATTTGGGCCCCAACTTCCAAGATAAACATGAGACAGAGATTCAAGAAGAAGCCCAGATTAGCCTGTAAAAATCCTGGGGGACATTAGTGTAAGCCTAGGATCAGAGAAGCTTTAATCTCAAAGTAAAGGCAAACCCACCAGAAACTAACAATTATGTTTCTCACAACTTCATGGAAATTAAGGAGGGCTATAACTTTGGGAAAATGGAGGAGAATAAAAGAAACCAGGTTTCTTCACTTCATTGTGCCTGGATAGCAGCAATACCAAAGGGTTATTCCACAACGGCATATTCTAGAGAAGTCTAGAAATTATCAGGATTAAAAGTAGCTAAATATGGTCTTGCTCACTCTTCAAAATTCTCCAGGAGTGGCCACAGTCACCTTAAATAAAGTAATGAATTTACATAGACTGGTAGACCAAATCAGAGATTGTTCATATTTAAAGAAAAAAAGGGCTAGCTCATGGTATTTGATATCCAAAGTTAATTATTCATCTGATATTAATGTGCTAAAATTAAGTCAGAATATTATTGAAATTAAATATGCATTTAATCAGTATGCATATTCTATTTTCACTAAATATAAAATTTTATATAGTAACTTTTTAGGTATAAAACATTAAATTATTTGTGATAAGTGTGTTCAGATCTCATTTATAAACTGCTGACATACAAACATAATACAGAGATGGTTTATGGATTAAGAAATCTCATAATCCACCCCAATGGAGGAGTTAGGGGAAGGACTGAAGGAGCTGAAGGGATTTGCAACCGCATAGGAAGAACAACAGTATCAACCAACCAGATCCCCCAGAGATCCAAAGGACCAACTAAAGAGTACACATGGAGGGACCCACAGCTCCAGCTTCATATGTAACAGAGGATGGTCTTATCTGGCATTAATGGAAGGGGAGGCCATTGGTCCTGTGAAGACTCAATGACTCAGCATGAAGGAATGCTAAGGTGGTGTGTGTGGGGGGGAATGGGTGGATGGGGGAGCACCCTCATAGAAGCAGGGCAATGGGGAGGGGATATGGTGTTTCCAGGACGTGGGGAAACCGGGAAAGGGGATATCACTTGAAATGTAAATAAAAAAAATATCAATAAAAAATATAAGAAAATAAAAAACAAAATAACCAATAATAATAATAATAATAATAATAATAATAATAATAATAATAAGTTATAAACTCTGGTGTTGGCAGGCTGGTGTTCCCTGAAGTTAACAGACCTCCAGGATACAGGTAAGGCTGGCACTCTCCTGATGTCAGGAGGCCACTGGGATTGAAGACAGAGATGTTTGTCCTGAGTGGCAGCAAGATTCCAGGGAAAAAGGCAGAGCTGGTAGTCACTGATGGCTTCAGGTCCCCAATGGCTGCAGACCTCCAGGATTGCTTATAGAGGTGTGGACAGAAGATGGAGATAAGAGGACATGGCAAATAGGAAAGCTGCTGGGCTTCTTGAAAGACACAGCAGTAGATTGGGGAATGGGGATCTTACCTGGGTATACTGGGTGGAAGCAGGACTCCAGGGAAGTGGACAGAGCTGTAGCCCAGGACATGAATTGCAGAAGATATAGGGGGTACTTCATTCTGGGTTTTCTTGGAGAAGCCAACAGGCAGGGAAAGTGTTAGGAGTGTCGCGTGGTGGTCACTGATGGATGAAGGCCTCATTCATTGAAGGTGGCTGAGGGGACCTGAAGATGGAGCACAGCAGGGAAAGGTTAGACCTAACTGAGGCTAGGCATGCTGAAGAATCCAGCAGGCATATGGTGGAAATGGTAATAGGGGGTGGAGGGGAGCCTAGCTTAACCATCCTCTGAGAGACTCCATGCAGCAGCTGACCAAAACAGGTACAGAGACCAAGAGCCAAACGTTAAAGTTCAAGAAGTCTTGTGAAAGAGGTAGAGGAAGGGTAGAGGGACCCAGAGAGGATCAGGAATCCACAAGACCAGCACAGTCAGCTAACCTCTGAACTTGGGGGACTCCCAGAGACTGAACAGTCAACCAAACAGCATTCATGGACTAGACCTAGCCCCCTCCCACCCAGCCCCTGCCCATAAGTAGCAGTTGTACAGATTGGTATTCATGTGAGTCCACAAACAACTGGAACAAGAATGATCCTTGATTCTGTTACCTGACTGAACCCTGTTCTCCTAACTGGGATGCTTTGTCTAGCTTTGAGAGAACATGAGCCAAGTCCTGCAGTGACTTGATGTGCCATAGTGTGTTGGTACCTGGAATGGTGGGAGGGGGATCCCCTTTCTCAGAGAAGAAGAGAAGGGGATTATGGGGAAAGTAACTGTGTAAGGGGGGGGACTAGTAGGAGTTTAGGGTTGTGATTGGGATGTAAAGTGAATTAAGTAGTTAATAAACAATAGTAGTTTGCAAACTCAAACACAAGAGTATAACATATGAGTAACTAACCCATCAGTGTCTTCAAGATGTCAGGTGCTCTAGATCTTTGCTAAACTTTATACTTTGCTTTGTGACAGCTGAAGTGAATTCAGACTGTTCTCCCATGTCACATACTACTGCTCATTTAGATTGAACACATGGAGCCAGGCATCCAAAGACAGCTGCAGTTAAACATGGGTTTCTCCCAATATGTGAGGGGAGAACATACGGACTCAGAAGGTAAAATATCCATGTTCTTTTATGTATAATCAAAAAAGCCTGAAAAATATTTAAGTCTGGTCCTTGCTGCTGGGGTAGACCCCTAGTTGCTCTGCTTCTGTGAAGAATCCATATCCTGATCCATCCTAGAGGAACTACTGCACTCAAAACAGTTGGTAAGAATGCCCTCAACCCCAAGCCCTGAGTCCCTGAGCTGCAGCTGGGAGCCTGGTGGACTCATGACCCATCAACCAACAAAACCCCTTTCCTGTAATCCCCTTCAGTACCTTCCACTCATTCTACCCAACACCTTCTGCTGGGACAGACTCCTAGTTGGTCTGCTCCTGTGTAGACTCCATACCCCAATACATACTAGAGGACCTGCTGCACTCAGAGAAGTTGAGGACCCACTGCAATCAGAGCAGTTAGACAACAGATTGACTGCTCCACTGAAGACCTAACAGTCTGAAGGCCTCCCAAGAGATCTACTGCAGCCAGGGCAACAGATCAGCAGCTTCTCTGCCCCTGTGAAGAGCCACCAGTTGGAATTGCCCATAGGCAGTCTGATATAGCCAGGGACACAGCCCTACCAAGAGGCCTGAAGCAATCCAGGGACAAAAGAGGGAGGCTCCAAAAAGTCACCCAGACCAACAAACACCAGAGATATCCAGAAGGCAAAAGGCAAGCCCAAGACCATAAGCAACAGAAGCCAAAATATGTGGGCATCTTCAGGACACCACAGTAAGACCTGAATACACCAACACACCTGAAAATCACTACTCTGACCTAAAATCGTATCTCATGAAGATAATAGAGTCCTTTAAGGAGGATATCAATAACTCACTGGAAGAAATACAGGAAAACACAGTTAAACAGGTGAAGGAATTGAATAAAGCGATCCAAGACATAAAAGTAGAAGTAGAAACAATAATGAAAACACAAACCTAAAAATTGAAAAACCTAGGAAAGAAGTCAGGAATTACAGATGAAAGTATTACCAACAGAATACAAGAGATAGAAGAGAGAATATCAAGTGTGGAAGATACTGTAGTAAAGATTGACACAATGGTCAAAGACGAAACAAAACATAAAAAACTCCTAACCCAAAGCATCCAGGAAATTCAGGATGCAATGAAAAGACCAAATCTAAGAATAATCATAATAGAGGAGAATGGAGATTCCCAGCTCAAAGGATGTAAATATGTCTTCAACAAAATCATAGAAGAAAACTTCCCCAACCTAAAGAAAGAAATGGCCATAAAGGTATAAGAAGCCTATAGAACATTAAATAAATGGGTCCTGAAACGAAAATCTTCTCATCACATAATTATCAAAACACTAAACACACAGAGCAAAGAAAAAGTATTAAAAGCTACAAGGGAAAAGGGACAAGTAACATACATAGATGGACCTATCAGAATTACACCAGACTTCTCAACAGAGATTATGATATCCAGAAGAGCCTTTTGAGAGGTCATGCAGACTCTAAGAGAACACATATGCCACCTAAGGCTACAATACCCAGCAAAACTCTCAATCGATATAGATGGAGGAACCAAAATATTCCAGGAAAGAACCAAATTCAAACAGTATCTATCTACCAATAGAGCCCTATGGAGGATCCTGGAAGGAAAATTCTAACACATGGAAGATCCCTGAACCAAAGAAAGTACAAGATATTAAGCATATCACAACAAGGTCAAAAGCAGAAAGCCACAAGCACATAAAGCCACCTACAAAAAAACACATATCAGGAACCAACAGTCATCTTCTTTTAATATATCTCAATATTAATGAACTCAACTCATCTATAAAATGGCATAATCTACAGACTGGGTATGTAAATATGATCAAGCATTTTGCTGCATACAAGAAACACAATTCAATAACAAAGACAGACACATCTCAGAGTAAAAGTATAGAAAAATATATCCAAGCAAATGTTCCCAGGAAACAATCAGGATGTTGGCATTCTACGATCCAATAAAATAGACTTTCAACAAAAAGCTATCAAGCATGATGAAGGACACTTCATATTCATCAAGGGGAAAATCCACCAAGAGGAAGTCTCAGTTCTGAACATCTATGCCCCAAATGGAAGAGAACCCCAAACTCATAAAAGAAACTTTACTAAAACTCAAAACACATATTGAACCCCACACAATAATAGTGGGAGATTTGAACACCCTACTCTCACCAATGGACAGGTCATTGTAACAGAGACTAAACAGAGAAAGAGTGAAACTAAGAGATGTGATGAGCCAAATAGATTTAACAGATATCTACAGAAAATTTCACCCTATAACAAGAGTACAACTTCTTCTCATCATCTCATGTTACCTTCTCAAAATCAATCATTAATTGGTCACAAAACAAACCTCAAACGATACAAGTAGACTGGAAGAATACCATGCATCCTATCAGATCACCAGGGCATAACTCTGGTTTTCAAGAAGAGCGAAACCTAGAGAAAGCTCACATACACTTGGAAACTGAACAACTCTTTACTCAATGATAATTTGGTCACTGAAGAAATAGAGAAAGAAATTAAAGGCTTTTAAGAATTTAATGAAAATGAAGACACATCATACCAAAACTTATGGAGCACAATGAAAGAAGTGGTAACAGGAAAACTAATGGCTCTAAATGTATCCAAAAGAAATTGAAGAGAGTTTAAACTAGCAGCTTGACAGCACACCTGAAAGCTCTTGAACAAATAGAAGTAAATATACCCACAAGGAATAGATGTCAGGAAATAATCAAACTCGGGACTGAAATCAACCAAATAGAAACAAAAATAACTATACAAAGAATCAACAAAATCAGGAGCTGTTTATTTTTAAAAATCAACATAATAGATAAACCCTTAGCCAAAATAACTAGAGGGCTGAGAGGCAGTATCCAAATTAGTAAAATGAGAAATGGAAAGGGAGACATAACAAGAGAAATGGAGGAAATGCAAAAAAATTATCAGATCCTATAAAAGTCTATACTCAAAAAAAGTGGAAAATCTAGATGAAATGGATGTTTTTCTAGACAGATACCTCATGCCAAAGTTAAATGAAGAGCAGGTAAACTATCTAAACAGGCCCACATCACACAAGGATATAGAAGAAGTCATTAAAAACTTCCCATCCAAAAAAAGACCAGGGCCAGATGGATTTAGTGCAGAATTCTACTATATCTTCAAAGAAGACCTGATACCAATTTTCCTCAAACTATTCCATAAAACAGAAACAGAAGGATCACTATGCAATTCATTCTATGAAGCCACAATTACTCTGATACTGAAACCACACAAGGACCCAGCAAAAAGAGAACTTCAGACCAATCTTGCATATGAATATCGATGTAAAAATACTCAATAAAATTCTTGCAAACTGAATCCAAGAACACATCAAAACCATCATTCACAATGATCATGTAGGCTTCTTCCCAGGTATGCAAGGTTGGTTTAATATACAAAAATCCATTAATGTAATCCGCTATACAAACAAACTCAAAGAAAAAAGTCATATGATCATCTCCTTAGATGAATAAAAAGCATGTGACAAAATACAATACTCCTGCATGTTGTATTGGAGAAATCAGGAATTCAAGGCCCGTACCTAAACATAATAAAAGCAATTTACTGCAAACCAGCAGCCAATAACAAATTAAATAGAGACATACTTGAAGCAATCTCACTGAAATTAGGGACAAGACAAGGATGCCCACTCCCCCTATATCTATTCAATATAGTACTCGAAGTGTCAGTTCGAAAAATAAGATTAAAAAAGCAATCAAGGGGATACAATTTTGTAAAGAAGGAATAAAGCTATCACTATTTGCAGATGATGTGATAGTATACATAAGTCACCCAAAAATTCTACCAAAGACCTTCTCAGCTGATAACTACTTTAACAAAGTGGCTGGATATAAAATTAACTCAAATAAATCAGTATCCTTCCTTTATACAAAGGATAAACTGGTTGAGAAAGAAATTGAGGAAACAACTCCCTTAACAACTGCAAAAAATAATGTAAAATATCTTGGGGTAACCCAAGCAAACAAGTGAAAGACCTGTATAGCAATAACTTCAATTCTCTGAAGAAAGAAATTGAAGAACTCACATAATGGATAGATATCCCATGCTCATGGATTGAAAGAATTAACATAATAAAATTGGCCATCCTACCAAAGGCAATCTATAGATTCAATGCAATCCCCATCAAAATCCCAACACAATTCTTCAAACACATGGAAACTCAAACTCATTTGCAAAGGCAAATAAACAAACAAAACAACAAGAACAACAATAAACAGAATAGCGAAAACAATTCTTAACAATAAAGGAATGCCTGTGGGATCACCATCTCTGACCTCAAGCTTTACTACACAGCAATAGTGATAAAAACTGCATGGTATTGGTACAGAGACAGACACATTGATCAAGGGAATATAATTGAAGACCCAGAAATAAAACCACACACTTATAGGCACTTTATCCTTGACAAAGAATCCAAATATACAAAATGGAAAAAAAAAAAGCATATGCAACAAATGCTGCTGATCTAACTGGCAGTCTGTATGTAGAAGAATGAAAATAGACCCATATTTGTCAAAATATGGTAAAAATCTCAAGTCCAAATGAATCAAAGACTTCAACATAAAACCAGAATCAATGAATCTAATAGAAGAGAAGGTGAGAAAGAGCCTTGAAAGCATTGGCACAGGTGGAAATTTCCTAAACAGAACTCCAATGGCTCATGCTCTAAGGAACTCATGAGACTGGAAAACTTTTATAAGGCAAAGGACGTAGACAGGTAGACAAATGGGCAAGGTACAGATTGGGGAAAAAATCTTCACTAACCCCACAGCTGACTGACAGCTATTACAAAATATATAAAGAACTCAAGAAGATAATCACCAAAAAACAAAACAATCCTTTCAAAAAATGGGGTATAGAACTAAACTGAGANTTCACAATTGAGGAATCTTGAATGGCTGAGAAGCATCTAAAGAAATGTTCAAAGTCCTTAGTGATCAGAGAAATGCAAATCAAAACGACCCTGAGATTCCACCTTACACTAGCCAGTATGGCTAATATCAAAACCTCAGGTGACAGCACATGTTGGAGAGGATGTAGAGAAAGTGAAACATTCCTCCATTGCTGATGGGATTGCAAACTAGTACAATCACTCTGGAAATGAATCTGGAGGTTCCTCAGAAAATTGGAAATAGATCTACCTGAAGATCCAGCTATATCACTCTTGGAAATATACCCAAAAGATGCCCTACCATGCTACAGGGGCATGTGTTCCTCTATGTTCATAGTGGTTCATAGCGGCCTTATTTGTGATAACCATAAAGTGGAAACATCCTAGATGTCCCACCACAGAAGAATGGATACAAAAAATGTGGTTCATTTACACAATGGGATACTACTCAGCTATTAAGAACAAGGACTTTTTGCAGGCAAATGGATGGAACTAGAAAATATGATCCTGAGTGAGGTCACTCAGACCCAAAAGAATGTGCATGGTATGTATACACTAAAAAGTGGATATTATCCCCCCCCACACACACACACACATACAGTACATAATACCCAAGATAAAGTTCACAGAACTCTAAAATGTCAATAGGCTGAAGTGCCCAAGTTAGTACTCCTCAGTCCCACTTCGGAGAGAGAAGAAAGCAATCACAAGTGGGGAGGGAGGAATAGATTTGGGAGGCAAGAGATGGGGGGAGGGGAACCTGATCTGGTATTGGGTGCATGAAAAGGACTGAATCCCTGAGAGCCAGCAGAAAGAATGGCAACAGGCAACCACAAGAAATAGGAGGTTGGGGGGGGGGGACCCTTCAGACTGCACCAGAGACTTGGGAGATGAGAGACTTTCAGGACTCAAAGAGAGGGATCTTAGATGAAATACCTGGCAGTAGAGACAGGAA
>NW_018393778.1:46955-55569 GCF_900095145.1 Mus pahari | reverse complement strand
TTGGCAATAGTTTCTTGGCTAGGGAGGAGAGCTCGTGTCCATTTCCTCCTCTTACCACAAGGACCCCATTTAACTTAGACCTGTGCTGGACCCCTACATGCTACCACAATCTCTGTTAGTTCACATGAGCACCATTCCTGTTGTGCCTGGAAGACACTGTTGCCTTGCTGTCATCCATTCCCTCTGGCTCTCTCACATACAAAAAACATAAAATACGATCATTCCATCTCCTCTTCCTCAAAGATCCTTGCACTCTCAGGGAGGTGTTTGATGAAGACATGACTTTTAAAACTGAGTGTTCCAAGGTCGCTCACTCACTATGCTTTGTCCACTCAAATCTCTGTATTTCTTCACATCCACTACATGAAGAAGCTCCTCTAATGAGGGCTGAGAAGGACGATGGTCTATGGGTATAGCAGAATGTCAATAGGAGTCATTTACTTCCTATGTTCCTTTAGCAGAACATTAATATCTGTGTTTTCCCTAGGTTCATAGCCTATATGGCCTCAGGTTCTTAGGTATATGAGCAATGTCAAGCATGAGTTTTATCTCATGGTGTGGCCATAAATCCACAGATTGAAGTGGTTTACTCCAACAAGCATTCAATTCTCAGGGTTTATAGCTGCATTGGTAGGTGCCCCTCTGATAGAATACAGAGTATCTTTCAGTACCATGAACACTAGTCAGTAGGAGTAAAGGTTCTAGTTACACACCAACTCAAATTACATTTTTCTATACATATGTACATATAGTTGTATATGCATACATACATATATACATACATACATATATACATATATGCATATATGAAATAAATTATATATAAAATCATGAAACAAATCTAAATGGAATCCCTAAATAACAAGGGCCAAAACCTCAATTAGACATTTTTCAACATTAAGTGAAATCTCTAATGTCAGAAAAGGGTAACATCTAAATGAGTTGTAGGCCATGAGGTCCCCATTAAAACCCACAAACAACACTCTAACTGTTGGCTCTTCTCCACAAACTGATGGTAAATCCCCCTTTTTTTTTCTTTTAGATACAGGGTTTCTCTGTGTAGCCTTGGCTGTCCTGGAACTCACTTTGTAGACCAGGCAGACCTCGAACTCAGAAATCTGCCAGCCTCTGCTTCCCAAGTGCTCGGATAAAAGGCATGCAACACCACGCCCAGCAGTAAATCCCCTATTGCTGAAGAGACTTGCTTCTTATATTTCAGACTAATGGACAGTCAAGTCGTATATGCACACACATACAGACACACACACACACACACACACACACACACACACACACACACACACCCCTGTAATCTTGGTCTTCTGGTACTGTGATAAGGTGTCAGGACTATATGTACCCTGTATTCCACACAGATCTCAGACATTTACTGTGAGATTCTGCAGACTGCTTCAGGAAACATGGATTTTTACATCTATTGCTCTTCCCTCAAATGTAAGTGATATTTATATCACTTGGCTCTCCCTAGGTTCTTCTTACCTTTGTCTAGCTCTTTCCAACTTTCCCACCAAGACATTTGCCTATTGTATTAGTCAGGGTTCTGTAGAGTCACAGAACTTACAGATATGATCTATATAGTAAAGGAATTTATTGATGACTTACAGTCTGCAGTCCAAATCCCAACAGTGGTTCAGTAGTAGCTGTGGAGGAAGTCCAAGGATCTAGCAGTTGCTGAGTCCCACACAGCAAGAAGGCGAAAGAGCAAGAGCCAGACTCCCTTCTTCCAATGTCCTTATATGNTCCCCAGCAGAAGGAATAGCCCAGATTAAAGGTGTGTGCCACCACACCTTTAATCCCAGGTGACCTTGGACTCGGAGATCTCCCTGTCTTAATCTTCTGGATTCAATCACCACTGTGTCTCAAAATCTCCATACCAAGATCCAGATCAGAAACTTCTATCTCCCAGTCTCCAGATTAGGTTCAATGGTAAGCCTTCCAATTCTGGATTGTAGTTCATTTCAAATATAGTCAAGTTGACAACCAGGAATAGCCACTACACCTATTATTCCCTGACTTTCACTTGCAAATGTGAGACAAAAGTTCAGCTGAGACCTTGCTCTTACTGATCTGGAATCCTCAGTTTAGCTTCTCAAAATGAGACTCCATATTCACTTCCCAGGGCTCTGATACTCTGAAGCCATTACAAGAACAGAGGAAAGAAATATGGTGAATTGGTATGCATGGTGACCTGTGGGACACTGTGGTTACCCACCTGTATTCAGCAAAATTACAAGTGCAAATGAAGGGCCTATAAGATTTAGAAATGTGATCTTGAATGAAATTTGACAAGGCCTGGGTTTTGATGAAGAGTCTATAGAGAAAGTGTGGGGTGATATGAATAGATCCTAAAATGTAGCTTGTGTATCTTGGTCCTTTTTAAAAGTAGAATGTTTTAAGCTTACATATCATAATAGATGTTAAATTATGAAATAAATGACCATATTGTATATGACCTTGAATTTCATTCTCAAGTGAACTTCTTTCCTATTTCCATTTTCCCCAAATCCTGATCTATATAGCTTCTAGCTGGCAGCCCTAATAGATTATATGGCAGTGGACCAGAGACAAATATCGCACTAAATATCACAGGGTGGTCCTTGAGGATATGGAAATATATGCCTTCATTCAAATATATGAACACTTTATAAAGAGTAATATCCATGAACAAAAGGTCCCAAGCTTAATGAGGCTAATAATCCATGTGTTTGTACCTCTCAAGAGGGCCTGTGTCAATTCTCTAAATCTATGTGAAAGGATGAAGTTGAACAACTCAAAGCAGCAAGTCATCTCTGAAGGCTCTTTGATATCCATTCCAAGATGCACTTAAGATAAACCTATTAATAATCCATCAGCTCCAAGAGCTGTAAGTGGCATATTGGTAGAAAATTTGAAATAATGTGCTTTCTTATTTTTAATATTCTTATCACTATGACGTTTTGGGATATATGAATTTCTGCATATGATATAAGTGCCTGGTGCCTGAAGAAACCAGATGGAATCAGATGCCCAGGAACTAGTATTATGGATCATTCTGTATACTGGTAGAAAAATTGAAATAATGTGCATTCTTATTTTTAATATTCTTATCACTATGACTTTTTTGCATATATGAATTTCTTCATATGATATATGTGCCTGGTGCCTGAAGAAACCAGATGGACACAGTTGCCCAGGAACTACAATTATGGATCATTGTGAGCCACAATATTTGTGCTGGGAATTGAACTTAGATCCTCGGGAAGAGCAATCAAAGAATGTACTTTACCAATGAGACATCTCTCCAGCATCACAAACGCCTTCTAAGCCAGTAATCATGATGGAGAATGAAGAAAATCACTGAAAAATAAAGATCTGTGTGCTACTGAAGATTCTGAAACATTCAGATGGGACAGAGTATGAAGAAAAATGTGTAAATGAAACCTAATGACTCCATGTGCCTTGTAAAATATGCTTTGAACCTGAAGTGGAAAGAAAATTGTTTACACATGAAAATTTCATAAAAGTAGGAAGAGAAAAATCATGGAAACAGTGTTTGTATTTCATCTTGCTCTTCTCTCTTCTTAGTTCAGGGTTCAGTGGAAACATGATGATATAGGGTCCAACTTTCTTCTTCATCATGACTGTACAGTTGGACTTCATTTCAGGAAGAACTACATCTGTGAAAACATCACTTCCAGGCTCATAGAGATGTGCACCAATCTCCCTTTTTAGTGTGATAAAATACACTGACAAAAGCAAGATAAAGAACCTTTCTTCCTTACATTCCATATAAGGACCTAGAGTGTTTGGGAACAGAGGTCAAGCATGTAATCTACCAGAGTGTGGAAGACAAAGTGGAAGGAGCATGAACCAGCTGCTCATATTACATCTAAGAATGAGAATCAGNGAATGCAGAATGCTAGAGCTCAGGTCACTTTCTACATTTTGTGTAGGTCAATATCCCCATGGATGGCATGATCTTTTCCACACATAAAATCTATGTGGGACCTTCCCACATCAATCACCCATTCAGGGTGACCACTCACAGGTAGTCCAAGAGGCTAATCTTAATCAAGATATCTCATAAGGCTTATCTCCTAGATGATTATTGATCTGTCATATTGAAAATTGACATCATCAATTGTGTTCATAATATCTATGCAAGATCTAAGAGAAATGGGTATACCATAAATGGCTTCCTTTCTGTTTTTCTAAACTCTCCTTTTTTGTTAAGATATAGTAGTCATGAATAACTAGATGCTTTAAGTCTCCATTCCATTAACTTTTCTCAAAAGCAAAACATTAATCACTCACTAGGAGGTTTTGAATGTATTGGTCCAGCTATGTGCATGTGATTGTGTATACTTTGTGAAAGTATAAGTAGCACAGTGACTGCTGGCTGCTCAGAGTGAGGATGCATCACAGAGACGAAATATCATGAGGAGTCCAGCCTGTTCAAACACACTTCCATTTGTTCTTGAATGTTAGTTTAAATTTTAAAGACATTAAGCTGACATTAAATTCATTTTTATATGAGAAGTTATTATTCTGTCCTCTTTATTACCTCAAACATCATAACTCCAGATAACCATACCCCAGTGGAAAAAGCAAAGTATAAGCAATCAAGAGAATATGCTTCANTGGCAAGCCAGTAACCCAAGTGCAACAGGCCTTAACAAATAATATGAAGCTGAAACACAGGATAAACACTTCAAAATACAAGTTATGGTTATGTTCAAGGACCATGAAGAGGATGTGAATGAAGACTGGAAGTACAAAAACACCAAGTTGAATAAAATAATGAAAACAAATTCAACACATAAAAATGAAAATGGATTCACACACACAAAGATGCAAAATTTCCAGGTGTGGTATCACATACCTGTAGTTACAGCACTCAAGAGGCAGAAGCAGAGGCAGAAGCAGGCAGATCTCAATGAGTTTCATTCAGGCCAGTCTAGACTACAGAGTGAATACCAGAGCAACCAGGGCTATTACAAATGGAAACCCAGTCTTAAAAAGATTAAAAAAAAAAAAAAAGCCCAACTTCTAGTACAGGAATATTTCCAACCTACACCAATGCTGATTAAATTTCATGAGGTATTGGTCATTTGCTATCTGTAAGACATTCTCTTTTCCTGCTCATCTAATAAGTATGTAAATGAGTGCTTAACTTTTATGGTAAATAAGCTAAAAGAGTAAAACCTGAAATTTTGGGGCCATGTCAAATGGGTATGCTCTTGAATCTACTGCCTATCACTACTGAGGACTCAGTTCTGCTCTTTAAGTTGCTTTCTGGAGACTCTCAAATAAGTTCTGTGAGAAATGTTAACAACTGAAATTTTATATTGGACTTTAATATATCTAAATAAGCTTCTCTGGTGTCAGACTCCAAAAGTTTGAACCAACCTGGCTCACTAAGTCTTGCTGAACCAAGGTCCTTTCTTACTTCATGTAAGCACTAGAGCTATCAGGAACCCACACCCTATTCAAATACACTTGCATTTTCTCTTTATTTTCAGTTTTAATTTTAAGCTCCAATATCACATTGAACTGATGTTTTCCTTTCTAAAATATACTCTTCCTAACCTCTAACAAAGCCTATGAGACTTCTTTCTACATAACTAAAAACATGACTTTAAGTGGATAAAATGGATAAAAGAAGGATCAGTTTGCTTCTTGAATGTACCATGCATCTCGTCCTACAGTGAATGATGTTTTAATGGGAATATTTATCAAGTAGTAACTTTCTTGACAGAACCAAAGCTGAATAATGAGACCATAAGGCTGAGGCTTTCTCCATTTGTTTTTTTTTAATGTTGCACTTTTGATCAAAAAAGATTAAAAATAAAAGAAATCACATGTTTTAAAAGCAGTTATCAGACCAGGAAGGCAGCACTGACAGACTTCACCCTCAAGGATGCTGAGATAAGAAGACATGCCGTTCTAGGTCCCTGATCAAATCTCCTTCAAACTGATGCTTTTTCCAGAGACTTGCTTCTGAAACATCTTCAGAAAGGACTGCCAATCCCAGGACTGCTAATCCCAGATGACCTCAGTTCATCTAGCCTTTCAGCCTGATTTAGTTAAGACTTCACATAGTTAACATATAGAGACTGGACAACAAATGATGACAGCAAGCTTTCTTTTGACTTAACCATCTTTTCTGAATTTTTTGGGCATAGAAAAGGGAAATATGCACCCCAAAATCAACAGGGAACAATTATAAGAATACTATCATCCCAGTTGGGGTGGATGGTTTTGGTCATTTTATGAATTACAGATAGGTTGTCAATTTAGGGAGTGATTTAAAAGTAATTATGGTCTTGGATAGGGAAAATGAAACAGAAGTTAGATTCAGGGATTTCTTTTATCTTTCCTTCACTTTTTTTATATTTTTCTTCTTTTCTTAGTTAAGGGAAAGGGGGTTGAAAAGAAAAAAGGGGTAATATAGAAATATTATTAAGAAATTAGATGAACACAAGTAGATTATTGAATCTATCCATAAACCCTCCAAAAACCTTAATGCCATAATCTTACATTCGTAGAAATCTTTATATATTGATGCAAAATTGAGATTATATTTTGTTACATTGATATAGACTTTTGTATGTTGATACAGGTTTAAGGTTTATAGTGGTATACATCTTTGTATATTAATACAAAATTAAAGACTGACTTTGTTATAATATAATATATGTATATTTCAACCCTTGCATGGTTATTATGGCTGTGCAACTCATTTGAAAATACAAGGTTTAGCCCCAGCTTCTTTAATAACTGCTAATCTAAAATGTTCAGGATAATTAGGTAATGCAGGTTACTTTTCAGTCAATCAAACTCATGGCCTTGTCAGATACCCGTTTGTATATATACTGGTTTGTACAAGTAACTGGAGACAGGCAATGTTTGCTTGTTAATTATGAATAGATAGATGGCCTTCTAAAACTTCTTGACTCACAGAATATAGCATTTAAAGATATTTTTATTAATTTAAGTCGTTTTTGTCATTGAGATGTGTTAGCTCCTGGCAGTATTCCATTCGACTTGGAAGGTAATAGGATCAAAAGTCTTTCCCATGGAGTTGCTTCAATTTGTGGCTAGCCACCAGGCAAAGAAAATGCCCAAACTTTATCTGCAAACAGAATTATACCTAGAAAGGACAAATGGACACAGGGTAGCCAAATGCCAAGATGTGCAAAGACAGGGTAAGCAATACTTTCAGAACTACTTCACAAAAGGGCTGTCAAATATTCTGGGACAGAGAGCTAAAAAAAATACACCAACATGATGAGAATATTGGGAAATGTCCAGGTTACCATCTGTATTAGTCATTTCTGTAATTTTGGAAGCTGTGTCCCTGTGCTTCCTACATACTCAGGAAATATTTATTCCTGCTCAGGTCTATGATCTGGTTGAAGACTGGATAGTTACCATTTTACTATAAACTTAAGTTACTTAGGACTTAGGAAGAAGTACTAGGTCTAAGAAGATATTTTTAGAATGACAATACAAATTAAGATAGAAATTGATTTAAATACAGAACTCTGAATTCACTAGGATAGGCTACTTTAAGTTACCAAATATGAACGGACTAGACTTTTTGAATGTAAGTAACTCTTACCTAATAATTTTCATAATTGTTAGTACTGTATGTTGTTTATTACTATAAGAGAAAGAGCCTTTGATTTAGATAAGGTAGAATTGTTGGGGTTTGATCTGTTGCTATATATCATAATGAGAAATTTTGTACCCAAAGGCCTATGAGTAAATTCAAATGTTTGCAAGTTTTTTGTGTAAATTTTGTGTCTTAATTTAAAACTATTGGCTAAATAAAAATGGCCACAGCCAAGTGCTGAAGGGATTAAGGTAGACAGTTTCTGAATTACCTGGTTAGGAGTGGAGAAATAGGAGAGGAAGTATGAGGAGATGAGAGGAGAGGGTACCATGAAAGGAGATATACCAAGAGGACATGGGCAAAAGAAACAGCAAGTAATTGGGGTTCATCAGTGGGAAGGTAGTATAGCATGCAGTTGGAAAAGTATATTTGGGGTTACCCCCCAGGAATAGTCAAAACAAAATAAAATAACCACAGTCTGAGTCTCATTTTTTTGTAATCTAGTCAGGGACAAGCTTAAATTGGTTGTACTACATAGCTGGGTGTTCTTGTTGGAATCCTAACAAGGAAGGTGAGGAGTATCTCTTATTCTTTTGCCTGCTCTTGTACCCTTTTACTAATACTAGGTTGCCTCACCCTGCTTGATAAGAGGATGGGTGCTTAGCCTTATTGTAATCTGTGATGCCTTGTTCAGGTGATATCCCCGGGATGCCTGTTGTTGTTGCTGTCCTGGTTTTTGTTTGTTTGTTTGTTTGTTTTAGGAAAGCAGAGAAGGAAGGGAAAGGGTAATTGGGGGTTTGGAAGAAGTGGCAGGAAGAGTAACTGTGGTTGGCATACAATATAAGAGAGAAGAATTACTTTTTAAAAGGAAGGAAGGAGGGAGGGAAAGAGGGTGAGGGGAAGGAACGGAGGGAAGGAAGAAAGAAAGGAAGAAAGAGAAAAAGAGAAGGGAGAGGGAGAGAGGGAGGGAGGAAAAGGAAGGAAGGAAGGAAGGAAGGA
>NW_018393778.1:43376-46847 GCF_900095145.1 Mus pahari | reverse complement strand
GAGAGAGAGAGAGAGAGAGAGAGAGAGAGAGAGAGAGAGAGAGAGAGAGAGAGAATGAGAATGAATATGGCCTGTCCTTGGCCCAGTCTCCTTCTCTGATTTCCTGCTATGATGAGGTAACATCACTCTCCTGCCATCGACTTCCTCCATGATATTCAACCTCACCTCTAACACACAGCAGTGAATCCAAACTAACATGGACTGAAACTGTGAGCTAAAATAAATGATCCTGTCTTTGTCAAAGTGCCTTGTCACAGTGAAGAAACAACATACTTAGCACAAATCATGTAAGTCAATGATTTTCCTCAGATACACCTGACACATCTGTGCTCATGCTGTAGACTTGGGCACAGAAAGCAAGCTAGGGAGAGCCTATTCACGTGCAAATTAATGAAAGATATTTGCAGTTCTCAAACAACTACTTGTAACCCTGTTCTATCTGTGTGTCAAAACAGTACTCAAGGCTGAGAGGGATGGCCCGTACCATTAATCACAGTGTTTACCAAGAGGTAGGTGGAATTTTGTGAGATCAAAATTGACACCCCAGTTTAACAGAGCATGATACCTTCTCTCAAAAATAAATAACACGAACAAAATAAGATTTCAACTAATTTTTAATTAATACATGTTTGAGATTAGTTAACATATTGTTTTTATTGAAGTACAAAGTATTACCCTCAGCAAATATCAAACACTGTTAATTATTATAAGACAAAAAAACAAATTTGATTCCCATGATACAAAATCATATTTACCATTAGTGTAGTGTAGTGTAGTGTAGTGTAGTGTAGTGTAGTGTAGAATGAGGTATCACAGTCTGCACATTGGGAAAGTATATGAGAAGACTGCAGAGGCAGATTGGGCCTAGGAAAATAAATCTAGATCAGCTATGTTGTTTAACAAGTCAAACACGATGTTTTCTCTGATTTTTTTGTATCCTAGACTTTTATAGATTCATGAACTCTGTGTGTGTGCATGTGTATGCGTGTGCGTATATATGTGTGTGTGTGTTTGTGTGTGTGTGTGTGTAATAGGCACATGTGTATGTCACACAGATAGATAGTAGGCTAGGGATTGAAAGTATGTAACTTGGAGGGAAAGGGAGTGACAGAAAGAAGAAACAAGGAGAATAAAGATTGTCAAAATACATGAAATATTTTTAAATATTTGCTTTATGAAACTCAACTATATATTTGCAAATAAATAAAGTTAACCAAGAGGAGAACTTTAGAGAATTTGCCAGGAGGTCAAAAGTGAGGGGGACCTCACAGAGCTGAGCTAAGCAAAAGCCAAGTTCTCTTCAGTATCTTCCAGTGAGAATATAGCCTGAGAGGCTCATGGATGGAGACTCACATTGGAACTTTTCATTCCAGAACATAAGATAATAAATTTGGTATGTTCAATACACAGAATCTAAGCATGAGAATTAAAAAAAAAAGATATGTTTTTACTTCTTTTTTTGCCATAATGACCTTCCAAGTCAAAGGATCTGTTCATTAACTTTCTACCATACTTTGCAACAGTTAGGCCGAGCAGCTGCAGGCAGAGGGGAAGTGTGTAGGTCTAGGGATGTGTAGTGCAGGCAGCTGGTTAGAATCTCTGAGGAGGTTTATGTAGGAGGCTGAAGCACTGTGAGAGGATAGCTGTTATACTGCTGACAGAAATAATCTGCCAGGTCTTCAGCCTGCACATTGCTGATGGTCAGAGTGAAATCTGTCCTAGATCCACTGCCTGTGAAGCGATCAGGGACTCCAGTGTACCGGTTGGATGCCGCGTAGATAAGCAGTTTAGGAGATTGCCCTGGTTTCTGTTGATACCAGTCTATAGCAGTACCCACATTCTGACTGGCCTTGCAGGCTATGCTGACCCTGTCTCCTACTGATGTGGACATGAATCTGTGAGACTGGGTCATCACAATGTCTCCATCAACAACTGCAATCAGAAAAAGATAATGAGTTTACACTTATACATACAAAGACTTTATGATACAAATATTAGAATCCAAAATAGCATTGTCTGTCTAATATTGGCTTCCTATAGGAAATAGCCATTCAAATAAATTACTTTTAAGATGTTATAATAATTTTAAATGTCTCACCAGATAACCAGAGCAACGCAAATACAAAGACCTGAGTCTGTGGCTCCATCTTGATGCCCATGCTGGTCTGATATATTTCAGATCTCACTGCAAAGACCTGGTGTATAAATCATGGGCAGCTGGGCTGGCCTCTAGGGAATCTATGCAAAGTAGTCATCAAATAAGGAAGTAAATTACCTGGACACAGCTGTTTGAGAGTATCCAGGTCAAATCAACAGTCAAAAGTACTACCAAAGACAGGAAGTAATTACTGGGAAGGAAGTAGAAATAGAAGCTCAAGGACCAATTTAAAGCTCTGAAACCACAAGTGCATAGATGCTCTCATGAGAGGCTTCCATTAAAATCAGATATTGGGTGAGGGAAAAGGACTGAAGCACTGAGGGCCAGCAGAAAGGATGTCAACTGGCAGCCTCAGGAGGTAGGAGGTTGGGAGATCCTCCAGAATGCACCAGAGACCTGGTAGGTGAGAGACTCTCAGGACTCAAAGGGATGAAATGCCTGACATTAAGGAGTGGGAACTTATATAGCCCACCTCCAGAAGGAAGACATGGAATCAAATGAGGGAAGGGGGTGACATTCCACAGTCAAACTCTGACCCATGTTTGTACCTGTCTGAAAGAATTACAGGGATGGAAATGGAGGGAAGCCTGAAGAAAAGAAGGTCCAGTGACAGGCCCAAAGTGGAATCCAGCTCAAGGGGAGGTCCCAAGGCCTGACACTATCACTGAGGCTATGGAGCACTCACAAAAAGCGACCTAGCATGACCGCACTCCAGAAGCCCCTACAAGAAGCTGAGTCAGATGCAGATATTTGCACCCAACCAATGGACAGAAACAGCTAACCCCTGTTGTTGAATCAGTGAAAGACTGAAAGACGCTGAGGAGTTCCAACAGTCTCAGTTCATCTGGACCCCCTTATTGTAATTTTTGATGCCTTGTTCAGGCAATATCCCCGGTACGCCTGTTGTTTTTGTCCTTGTTTTTGTTTGCGTCTTTGTTTTTTTGTTTGTTTTAGTAAAGCAGAGAAGGATGGGATAAGGAAATTGGGAGGGGGCTAGAAGGAGTAGCAGGAGGAGTAACTGTGGTTGGCATATAATGTAAGAGAGAAGAATTACTTCCAAAAAAGAAGGAAGGAAGGAGGGAGTGAGGGAGGGATAGAGGGAAGTATGGAAGAACTAAAGGAAGAAGGAAAAAAGAAAGAAAGAAAGAAAGAAAGAAAGAAAGAAAGAAAGAAAGAAAGAAGGAAGGAAAGAAAGAAAGAAAGAAAGAAAGAAAGAAAGAACAAAAGAAAGAAAGAAAGAAAGAAAGAAAGAAAGAAAGAAAGAAAGAAAGAAAGGAGAAGGGAAGGGAAGGGAAGGGAAGGAAGGAGAAGGG
>NW_018393778.1:40538-42687 GCF_900095145.1 Mus pahari | reverse complement strand
TAACATGGACTGAAACTGTGAGCTAAAATAAATGATCCTCTCTTTGTCAAAGTGCCTTGTCACAGTGAAGAAACAACATACTTAGCACAAATCATGCAAGCCAATGATTTTCCTCAGATACACCTGACACATCTGTGCTCATGCTGTAGACTTGGGCACAGAAAGCAAGCTAGGGAGAGCCTATTCACGTGCAAATTGATGAAAGGTATTTCCAGTTCTCAAACAACTATTTGTAACCCTGTTGTATCTGTGTGTCAAAACAGTGCTCAATGCTGACAGGAATGGCCCATACCAGTGATCACAGTGCTTAGCAAGAGTTAGGTGGAATTCTGAGAGATCAAAATCGACACTCCAGTTTAACAGGCCATGATATCTTCTCTCAAAAATAAATAACAAGAACAAAATAAGATTTCAACTAATTTTTAATTAATACATGCTTGTGATTAGTTAGCGTATTGTTTTTATTGAAGTACAAAGTATTACCCTCAACAAATATCAAACACTGTTAATTATTGTAAGACATTAAAACAACTTGATTCCCATGATACAAAATTATATTTACCACTAGTGTAGTGTAGTGTAGTGTAGTGTAGAATGAGTTATCACAGTCTCCACATTGGGAAAGTATATGAGAAGACAGCAGAGGCACCTGGGGCCTAGGAATACTAAGCCTAGATCAGATATGTTGTTTAAGAAGTCAAACACGATGTTTTCTTGGAATTTTTGTATCCTAGATATTTATAGATTCATAAACCCTGAGTGTGCATGTGTATGTGTGTGTGTGTGTGTGTGTGTCTGTGTGTGCATGTAATAGGGCACATATGTATGTCACACAGAAATAGGTAGAAGAAGAGGAATTGAAAGTAAGATACTTGGAGCGAAAGAGAGTGACAGAAAGAAGAAACAAGGAGAATAAAGATTATCAAAATACATGAAACACTTGTTATATATTTGTTTATGAAACCCAACAATATATTTGCAAATAAATACAGTTAACCAAAAGGAGAACTTGAGAGAAATTGTCAGGAGGCCAAAAGTGAGGGGAGCCTCACAGAGCTGAGCTAAGCAAAAGCCCAGTTTTCTTTGGTATCTTCCAGTGAGAATATAGCCTGAGAGGCTGCTGATTTAGATCATGGAGACACACAAAGGAACTTTTCATTCCAGAACATAAGATAATAAATTTGTCATGTTCAATATACAGAATCTAAGCATAAGAATTAAATATATACATATGTCTTTACTCCTTTTTGTGCCATAATGAACTTCCAAGTAAAAGGATCTGTTCATTAATTTTCTACCACACTTTGCAACAGTTAGGCCTAGCAACTGCAGGCAGAGGGAAGTGTGTAGGTCTAGGGATGTGTAGTGCAGGCAGCTGGTTAGAATCTCTGAGGAGGTTTATGTAGGAGGCTGAAGCACTGTGGGAGGAGAGCTGCTATGCTGCTGACAGAAATAATCTGCCAGGTCTTCAGCCTGCACATTGCTGATGATCAGAGTGAAATCTGTCCCAGATCCACTGCCTATGAAGCGATCAGGGACTCCAGTGAACCGGTAGGATGCACCATAGATAAGAAGTTGAAGAGACTGTCCTGGTTTCTGTTGATACCAGGCTATAGCAGTACCCACATTCTGACTGGCCTTGCAGGGTATGCTGACACTGTCTCCTACTGATGTGGACATGAATCTGTGAGACTGGGTCATCACAATGTCTCCATCAACACCTGCAATCCGAAAAAGATAATGAGTTTACACTTATACATACAAAGACTTTATGATACAAATGTTAGAATCCAAAATGGCATTGTCTAATATTGGCTTCCTATAGGATATAGCTATTTAAATAAATTACATTTGAGATGTTATAATACTTTTAAATGTCTCACCAGACAACCAGAGCAACACAAATACAAAGACCCGAGTTTGTGACTCCATCTTGATGCCCATACTGTTCTGATATATTTCAGATCTCACTGCAAAGACCTGGTGTATAAATCATGGGCAGCTGGGCTGGCCTCTAGGGATCTATGCAAAGTAGTCATCAAATAAGGAATTAAATTACCTGGACACAGCTGTTTGAGAGTATACAGGTCAAATCAACAGTCAAAAGTACTACCAAAGACAGGAAGTAATTACTGGGAAGGAAGTCAAA
>NW_018393778.1:27867-40223 GCF_900095145.1 Mus pahari | reverse complement strand
ACTGAGGCTATGGAGCACTCAGAAAAAGGGACCTAGCATGACCGCACTCAGGAAGACCCAACAAGAAGCTGAGTCAGATGCAGATATTTGCACCCAACCAATGGACATAAACAGCTGACACTGGTTGTTGAATTAGTGAAAGACTGAAAGACGCTGAGGAAGTCCCACAGTCTCAATTTATCTGGACCCCTGAGATCTCTCAAACACTGTGTCACCAAACATGCAGCATACACCAGCTGATTTGGGGCCACCAACCCACATACAGCAGAGGACTGCTAGATCTGTGTTCATTCAGAAATGATGTGTCTAACCCTCAAGAGACTGGAGGCCCTAGGAAGATTAGAGGTCAGGTGGCATGGGAGGTGGGGGCATCCATGTGGAGACAGGGGTGTGGGAAGGAGGTATCCTATGTAGATCAGTAGGAGGATGGAAGGGTTGAATAAACTATGGAGTGTAACAAAATTAATTAATTAATCAATTAATTAATTAAAAATCAACAGAAATAATAGTTTTACAGAAATAATAGTATAACTACCTTTGGTTCAATCTCGAGGAAACAATAAATCCTTTACAACAGCAATAGCAAAAGAAGAAAGAAAAGCGAAGTGAAAAGAAGAAAGAAAAAAGAATTGAAAATGGAAGAGGAGGGGAGAGGAAAGAAAGAAGAAAATAGAGAAGAGAAGGGATATTGAATAGGGCAGTAGGAGAAATGTGGATGTCAGTCCCTGAAGCCACCACCACAGTCCTCCCTCAGCCAGCAGCTTGGAGCCACCTTGGGTTAGTGGACATGATGAAGCAGCAAAAAGTTAGGTGCTCTTCGGGGTTCAGGGTCTCCATGGGTTCAGCCAGCCATGCCCCTGTGCTGTGAGTATTTCCACCACTTCAAGGAATCAGCATTCACAGTTCTTGGATAAGTTGGCCTTGTGAGGATCTGGCAATAATTTAATTCCATCTCTAGGTTTTCTGTAGGCACATCAAAAATCATGAGCAGCTTTACTGAGGAAGAGTTTGACTGCTGTATCCTCAATGAAGGCTTCACTGCTAAGAACATTCTGGACCAAAAATAAATAAATGAAGTCTCTTCCTCTGCCTATAAGGATGCTTTCTATGTAACACACCTCGGAGGCATTCTAAAGAAGCATCAGAAGTGGTTAAAAGCCCTTCCCCATGTTACTCCCTTTTATGCATTCAAGTGTAAGGACAACAGAGTCATAGTGAGAACCCTAGCTGACATTGGGACAGGATTTGACTGTGCAAGCAAGACTGAAATACAGTTGGTGCAGAGACTTAGGGTGCCTCCAGAGAGGATAATCCATGCAAGTCTTTGTAAACAAGTATGCTGCCAGTAATGGAGTACATATGATGACTTTTGATAGTGAAATTGAATTGATGAAAGTCATCAGAGCAAATCAAAAGGCAAAGTTGGTTTTGTTGATTGTCACTGATGATTCCAAAGCAGTTTGCTGCCTCAGTGTTAAGTCTGGTGCCACACTCACAACCAGCAGTCTCCTCTTGAAATGGGCAAACAAGGTAAATATCAACATCATTGGTGTCATCTTCCATGTGTGCAGTGGATGTATTGATCCTGAGACCTTCATGCAGGCAGTGTCAGATGCAATAGTATCTGGGCTTGGTGTCTACATGTGGGATGGGTCCCCAGGTGGGGCAGTTTCGCGATGGCCTTTCCTCCAGTCTCTGCTCCACTCTTTGTCCCTGTATTTCCTTTAGACAGGAGCAATTCTGGGTTAAAATTTTGTAGATGGGTGGGTGGGCCCCATCCCTCAACCAGGAGGGCCATACTTAAACTCTTGAAACAGTCTCAATAAGTTTTCCCTCACCTTTGTGGGGTATTTTAGCTAATGTCATCCCTATAGGGTCCTCAGAGGCTCTTGCTTTCCTGGCATCTAGACTTTCTGATTTCTAGCTCCAGTTCTCCATGCACCGTTGCAACACAACTCTGTATAATTTCCTGACCCACTGTCCATCTCCTCAATCTCTTCCAATACATGAACCTGCCCCTCTTTTCCACTCCCTCTCTTCTCTTCCCTCCATGTACCTCAGACCCTCTATTTCCCTTGATTATTTTGTTTCCCCTTCTAAGTAGGACTGAAGCATCCACTCACTATTTGGTCTTACTTCCTCTTGAGCTTCATGTGGTCTGTGAGTTGTATCGTGGGTATTCCATGCACTTTTCCTAAAATCCACTTATCATTGAATACATACCATATGTGCTCTTTTGTGACTGAGTTACCTCACTCAGGACGATAATTTCTAGATCCATCAACTGCCTGCGAATTTCATGAAGTCATTGTTTTAAATAGCTGAGTAGTATTCCATTGTGTAAATGTACCAAATTTTCTGTATCCATTCCTCTGTTGAGGGACATCTGGGTTCTTTCCAAATTCAGGCTATTATAAATAAGGCTGCTATGAACATAGTGGAACTTGTGTCCTTATTACATGTTGGAGAATCTTCTGGGTATATTCCCAGGAGAGGTATAGCTGAGTCCTCTTGTAGTACTATGTCCAATTTTCTGAGGAATCCCCAGAAAGATTTCCAGAGTGATTATACCAGCTTAAAATTCCACCAGGAATGGAGGACTGTTTCTCTTTCTCCACATCCTCACCAGCATCTGCTATTGCTTGAGTTTTTGATCTTACCCATTCTGACTGGTGTAAGGTAGAATCTAGGGGTTGTTGTCTTTTTTGTTTGTTTGTTTGTTTTTTGGTTTTTTTTTCTTTTTAGGGGTTGTTTTTGATTTACATTTCCCTGAAGACTAAAGATAGAGACTATTTCTTTAGGTGTTTCTTTGCCATTCGATATTCTTCTGCTGAAAATTCTTTAGCTCTGTACCCCAATTTTAATAAGGTTATTTGGTTCTCTAGAGTCTAACTTCTTGAGTTCTTTGTATATATCAGATATTAGCTCTGTATGGCATGTAGGACTGGTAAAGATATTTCCCAATGTGTGGATTGCCCTTTAGTCCTATTGACAGTGTCCTTTGCCTTACAGAAGCTTTACAATTTTATGAGGTCCCATTTGTCAATTCTTGATCTTAGAACATAAGCTATTAGTGTTCTGTTCAGGAAAATTTCCCCAGTGACCATGTCATCAAGGCTCTCCCCAACTTTCTTTTCTATTAGTTTCAGTTTTATATGGAGGTTTATGAGGTTCAGTTTATGTGGTTTTATGTGGAGATCCTTGATCCACTTGGACTTGAGATTTTTACAGGGAGATAAGAATGGATTAATTTCCATTCTTCTTCATGTTGACCTCCAGCTGAACCAGCACCATTTTTGAAAATGCTGTCCTTTTTCCACTGGAAAGTATTAGCTCCTTTGTCAAAGATCAAGTGACCATAGGTGTGTAGGTTCATTTCTGGATCTTCAATTACATTCCATTGATCTATGTACCCATACCATGCAATTTTTAATCACTATTGCTCTTTATTTCATTTTGAGGGCAGGGATGGTGATTCCCCAGAAATTCTTTTAATATTGATAATAGTTTGTGTTATCCTGCATATTTTGTTATTCCAAATGAATTTAAGAATTTTCTTTCTAACTCTTTGAAGGAATGAGTTGGAATTTCATGGGGATTGTATTGAATCTGTAGATTGCTTTGGGCAAGTTGGACATTTTTACTGTATTAATCCTGGCAATCTATGAGCATTTGTGTGCAATGTAATGTGTGCTTTGAACTTTAGTAAGGTTCTTTTTGAATGTGTGTGCCCTTGAACTTGGAGAATAGATGTTAAGAATTGATAGTTCATCTTGGTAAATTTTTCCTTTGACCATTATAAAGTGTCTTTCCTTATGTTTTTGGATAATTTTGGTGGAAAGTTCATTTTATTCAATATTAGAATGGCTATTCTAGCTTGTTTCTTGGGGCCATTTCCTTGGAAACTATTTCCCAACTTTTTACTCTAAGGTAATGTCTGTCTTTGTCACCGAACTGCATTTCCTGTATGCAGCAAAATGCTGGGTCCTGTTTACCTATCAAATCTGTAAATCTGTGTCTTTTTATTGGGAATTGAGTCCATTGAGGTTAAGAGATATTAAGGAACAGTGATTGTTGCTTAATGTTATTTTTGATGATCTTTTTATGTTTGTATGGCTTTCTTCTTCTGGGTTTATTGAAAAGTTACTTTCTTGCTTTGTCTAGGCTGCTGTGCCCTCAGTGTGTTCCTATTTTCCATCTATTATCTTTGTAGGGCTTGATTTGTGGAAATATATTGTATAAATTTGGTTTTGTCTTGTTTTCTCCACCTATGGTAATAGGTGAGTTTTCCTGGGTGTAGTAGTCTGGGCTGGCATTTGTGTTCTCTTAGGGTCTTTATGAGATCTGCCCAGGATCTTCCGGCTTTCATAGTGTCTGTTGAGAAGTCTGGTGTAATTCTGATATGTCTGCCTCTACATGTTATTTAACTATTTTTCCTTATAGCTTCTAATATTCTTTCCTTGTTTTGTGCATTTTGTGTTTTGACTATTATGTGATAGCAGGAATTTCTTTTCTGGTCCAATCTATTTGCAGTTGTGTAGGCTTCTTGTATGTTTATGAGCATCTTTTTCCTTAGGTTAGGGAAGTTTTCGTCTAAAATTTTGTTGAAGATATTTCATGGACATTTAAGTTGGGAATCTTCACTCTCTTCTATACCTATTATTCTTAGGTTTGGTCTTCTCATTGTGTCCTGGATTTCCTGGATGTTTTGGGGTTAGGAGCTTTATAATTTTGCATTTTCTTAGACTGTTGTGTCAATATTTTCATGCTATCTTCTGCACCTGAGATTCTCTCTTCTATCTCTTGTATCTTGTTGGTTGTGCTTCATCTTTGGTTCCTGATCTATTTCCTAGGCTTTCTAACTCTAGGGTTGTCTCCCTTTGTGATTTCTTTATTCTTTCTAGTTCCATTTTTTGATCCTGGATAGTTTTGTTCAATTCCTTCACTTGTTTGGTTATATTTTCCTGTAATTCTTTAAGACATTTTTTTGTTTTTCATCTGAAAAGCTACTACCTATTTACCTGTGTTCTCCTGTATTTCTTTAAGGGAATTATTTATGTCCTTTTTAAAGTCTTCTACCATCATGAGATGTGATTTTAAATAAGAGTCTTGATTTTCCAGTGTATTGTTGTATCTAGTGCTTGCTGTGGTAGGAGTACAGGGTTACGATGATGCCAAGTAGAACCTGCAATGATAAAGACACAAAACTTCTGTTGCATAAATACTGAAACCATCTCAGAGTGAGACATG
Organism: Mus pahari; assembly: GCF_900095145.1. NCBI lineage: Eukaryota > Metazoa > Chordata > Mammalia > Rodentia > Muridae > Mus > Mus pahari. Next base: position 34,973 of record NW_018393778.1, on the reverse strand, counting down.
TGACTAATGTTACAACTGTCATAAGCATCACTTTGAGATATTAGAAAATAAACGGGAACCTGAGTAAGGAAATAAGAAATTACAAATGCTGCAATTCCAGTAATCCAGGTCCCAGAGACATGGAATGCAGCCATGGCTTCCTTAGATGTTACTAACACTTCCCTGAACCCTCTCACCTGGTACCCAGAATAGCAGCACCCATTTTAGGAGAATAGCTGATTTCATCTCTGTGAGCTGGTCTAGAGGTGGCTTCTGAAGACACTGAAAATGAGCCTTAACATATATTTGAGCAGCCTGAACCATTGGCTCTTGATACACCGTGCAAAGTAGCTCAGTAAAGCAAGTGCTCAAAAGGACACCTGCTTTGGCTCAGGGGTAGTTGGGGCTGTCAAATCCATTCATAGAGCATCTCAAGCACATCCTAAAGGATTTCATGACTACACTGTTCAATGCTCACCCCATTTCTTTAAAATAACTTTACACAATTTATTCAATATATTTTGATTGTTTCCCCTCTCCCAACTTTTAGATCCCTCCTACCACCCTACAGCTTATTTATGTATTTATGTATGTTCTGTTGCAGTGCTTGGGGTGACTCTGAGACCTGGGCATGGGGGAATAGAGAATGGAGAATGTCTGCAGGCTGCCTAACTGTCTTCTGGCAGAAATAGCCTGTGGTTGAACAGGAAGAGTCCATCTGAACCCAGGACTAGGACATAATGATAAGTGGGGGAGGACAAGCTAAGGTTATTGTCTGTGGAATCCACAGCAAGTGTGTTCAGTGGAAAGGGAAGGCTTCACCTAGTGTCCTGTTGCAGAGTTAGCAGTGACCTTGAGAATTGTGTCTGGGGGAAAGGACAGTGGAAAAAGTCCATGGACAACCAGCCTGGTTTTCTGGCAGAATGGTCTGTTGGCTTTCTCACTTTCTTACAAGTGCTCCTTCTTTCCAGTTTTCTTTTCTTTTAAAAAATTCTTTTAATGTTTATCACATTTTAGTTGCTTAATTATCTTTGTGTGTGTTGTCCTCCCTTCCAAGTGAGTTGTGGGGATTAAACTCAAGTCTGACATCTGGCCTTATGGCAAGTGAATTATATTCTGAGTCATACTGCTACCCCTTAAAATTCTTTACTGAAGTATACTCATTGCATACAAGCATCATTAAAGCAATTTCTTTCAACTATATCATATATTTTGACAATATGCAGTAACCTTCCATATTTTTTCCTCCCTTTCTGCTGTTTCCAGTACTAGGCATTATTACCTCTTTTTGAATGAGATTTAAGTTCAGTCAGAGAGCTGTTGGTTAATGCCAAANTGTGTATGTCATTATTGCACCCTTAGGGTTATCATGCATGCTGACCATCACTGTAGTTCATAGGCATTATTACTGGAAATGACTATTGATTATATTCTTCATTTGGAAGATTGTATGGTGCTTTCTTGTATTATGAAACTAGTTCTCAAAGAGGGTATATATTCAGGTAATATCCAAATTGTGTTCTCTAGGTCCATGTAAAAAGTGCTACAGGGACTTACCTTCTTCTACCTCTGGGTGGCAACAAAAGGCAACAATAGCTTATGATTAAAAGAGAACATTTTATGCCTTTTGAAAATTGTCTAGGTATCTTGAGGAGATTATCAGCCTAAATTGCAAAATTTCATTTAAATTATATATATATATATGATGTACATTACATACACACACACACACACACACAGAGAGAGAGAGAGAGAGAGAGAGAGAGAGAGAGAGAGAGAGAGCGAAAGAGAGACAGAGACAGACATATAGTTTTTATAGGTAGATACTTAATCATGTCTTCTTAGGACTTTTCCAGACACCCTTTCTGTTATTTTATTCTCTGATCTCCTTCTATATTTCTCACTCTATACCTAGTTAAAATACCTATTCCCCACTTGGATCACTTATATTCTCCTACTTATTGTTTCCTTTCCACAGAGATTTATTTATTAAGGTGTTTGAGTATTATATTTGCATGTAAGCCTGCATACCAGAAAAGGGCAAAGTATTACATTATAGGTGGTTGTGAGCTACTATATGTTTGTTGGGAATTGAACTTAGGACCTCTAGAAGAGCAGTTAGTGCTCTTAGTATTCTTAATCACTAAGTCATATTTCCAGATACCCTATTTTTGCTTTCATAATTTCTTCAGTTACTCTTGGTTATATGTGCTGACCCGCAACAGCTATTTCCACTGGCCTGAATTATGGTTTGTTTGTTTGTTTGTTTGTTTTAATGACTGTTGTATGTTTGGCTGTGAATATATTTAATAAAATGTTTTCGGTAATAGTTACATTACTGGTTCTATGATAAAATACCATGATCAAAAACAACTCATTTTAGCTTACAATTCCATGGGGCTAGATGTTCACAATGGCAGGGACAGCACAATGATAGGAGACCTGAGAAGGATTCTGAGAGATCACATCTCAACCTCTAACTACACACAGGAAGCAAAGCATGATATGGAGGTGAGGTTACACTATGAACACTCAAAAACCAGCAACAGTGACCTACTTCCTCCAGAAAGGCTACATTTCAAAAGTTCCATAACCTCCCCAATTGTTCAAATCCATGAGTCCATGGAGGGATTGCCCATTCATTCAAACCACCACATCTCTGTAACATTTTCAATTGACTCTCCATACTAATACCTTCCAAGAACTGTTGGTGTTAAAAGTTTTCTTTATGATGTTTTAAAAATCAAACTAAGTATATAACTACTCCAAGTGTTGCGCCTTATGAGACAACAATTTGGGTTCTTCCGTTCTAGCTTCCAGGGACAAGGTGATGTAAAGGACTGGATGTTCCCCATGCTGATTAGTGCACAATGAATGACTCTTCCATCTGAGGTTGTCAGGCTGACCCAGATATGGCTTTAGGACTAGAGGACAGGAAGATCTTACTTTATTCAGAGTCAAGTAACTTCATCCATTTGTTTACATTCCCAGCATTCATCTGTCATTCAGGTTCAACCCTATCCACCTTTTTAGTCAATTTATAGATTTGACTTAAAGGCCATCTACTGGGTGTAACTTCCCCGAAAATCTATTTCAGGCCATCTCCTTTTACTTTGCAAAAAAACAAGTGGTTTTGTAAGAGAATAATAATGTAAAATGTATTATTGCTTGGTTAATTTTGAGTGACTAAAGTGTTCCTGAAATAATATCACATAGAGCATCCACAGAGTCTTCAGAAAGACTAAGATGTAATGAGTCAAACAATGGGACTTAAAATTCCTTTGGATGTGCTTGAGTTACTCTAGCAACTTTCTGCTGATCTTAACTCTCAGAGACTCCCCTCCTTTTCAGACACATGTCTATCTGATATTTTCACCAATTTATTTGAAAAGTGTGTTGATTTATGACTTTTGTTGATCAAGTACTATAAAAACTTCATATATCTGATGCCAGGTTGGAATATGATGTTTGAGGAAACTTGAATCTCTTTTCCAGGAACAGAGCACCATTCCTATTTGACTTTAGAATGAACTATCTCTTATATCCCCTAAAGATGAGAGTTGTGGTTTCGTATCAATAAGGACTACACACCTGATTCTGATTTGTAAAATTAAAGCTGATGTTTGACTTGGCTGGGTCATACCCTACAAGGTGGGAGTTGAGTGTCAAGTGACAATGCCCTTGAAGAGGCAGCAACTCCTAGTATGGACACAAACAGACATCTTCTCATACTGGGAGGAGCCTTGGGAAGTTGAATCCAGAAAAGGGAGAGAGATGTCTATCTAATCATCCTCCTCCTCAAACAAACCATGGAACCCACAAATGCAGAAAGTCAGAGTGGAGAGTAAGCTCCCCTCAGCAAGCTAACATTACTAAGTGNAGAGACTAGAGTGACAGGAAACATCTATGTAACATTGTTTGAGAGTTCTTTGAAAAACGGTGGGATTTGCTAAATTCACCTAATAAAAAAGAAATAACTGCTCAAGTGAAAATGAATCCCACTGGGGGAAATACTGACAACTTTGTCTTATTCAATTTCACTATTTCTTCTTATTTAATGAAAAAAGTTTACTGACCAAGGGCTAAAATCATCCCAGGGGTAAACCGAGAAAGATTACCCAGCTTCTTGTGTTTATAGATTAATTCTTCCTGGGTCACAGCTTAGCAACATCCCCAGGTAAAGGATGAGCATACCATTCCAGAATAGCAGGGTCAGTGCCCCACAGTCACAGAAGCACCTGAGCCTTGTCTGAGACTTCATACACAGAAGCCTTGGACTTTATACTCCAGTCACTGTGGCAGCTGAGAGGCAACTGATAGCCCCACACTGCAGAAGTTTTAATTCTTGAGAGCAATCTCCCTTGCCTCTTGGCTGCTGTTTACCCTGGAGGTTGCCATGGCTGTCACATTATAAGCACAGCATCTGAGACACTATCAGAGGAAATCCTCAAGGATAAAGGCATGCAGTAGATGGGAGACTGTGGTAGTGTCAGCATCAGGTGTTACCACAACCCTCCTTACCGCTTACTTAGCCTTCATCCTCATCTGGGTTTGTTTAATATCTCTCACTGCCCACTTCCTGTGATCACAGATTTTAAATAAAGCTTTTTGTTGATTCAGAGCATCCTCAGAAGCTTGAGAGGCAGCAGGATGGTGGTAGCCCCACACTACCTCCTCCTCTGTTTCATAGATGAGATAATAGTGCAGGAGAACTTTTTCCTTGAAGATGCTTTGGAGAGCAGTAAGGAGTAAAAGCTATCTGCAGCACAGCTCAGACAGGTCCTGGCCTCCTGATACTGGGGACCTCTGTTCCACATCTCACAGCCTCTCTGATCCCCCTGGGTCTCTAGCTAAAGCTTACAATGGACAGATCACGCTCAGCCAGCAAGCAGATTCCCTTCAATACATAACTTCAATTTATCTTAATTTGTTAACATTTAAAAACACATTTTGAGTAAATAGTCTTACATCACACTGTCTTTCCTTTTTGTCCCCAAGCTAATCCTCGAGACACACACTCCCTTCAAAACCTACAATACCTTTAATTTTTTATCATATTCTTTAAATTTTATAAAATATTGTAACAATAAAAATGAGTATTATGAAAGTCGTTTGATATAAAACAACAATCAATTGAACAGTCTTATGTAGATGCTTGTTCAATGGGCAGATCACACTCACCCAGCAAGCAGAGTCCCTTTGGGTTTCACCAGGAGAGAGAGTCTCCATCCCCTGCAGGGCCAGTCAGAGCCTCCTCTACACAGATGGAAAGCACTCCTATCCTGGTACCAGCAGAGACCAGGGCAGACCATCAAGGCTCTCATTTACCATGCTTCAGTCAGGACTGATGGAGTCCCCACCAGGTTCATTGGCAGTGGATCTGCAACAGAATTCACCCTCACTATTGAAGACCTTAAGCCTGAGGACTTTGCACTTTATCACTGTTTTCAAACAATGAAGGGCCCTTCCACAGTGATTGAGTCTTAGACAATAACTCCCCATGGGCCTGCTTCCTCAACCTGCCCTGGGCACTGGGATTCCTCTGAGAGAAACAGCTGGGGAGTCTGTGCAGACAGTAAAAACCAGTTTACTGGCACCAACACAGGCTGTCACATGGAATCATCTCATCTGCCTAGTCCCCTCGGTGATCTTCAGTGTTTGCAAGGAAAGATATAAAAGGCATTGGATCAAATATTAAAAAGCAGAAAAAAAGCAAGATGGATTGTTTCATATTCGTCCTCTTTCTCTCTACCCCCTTTCTCTCTCTCCCCCAACCATCTTCCTCTCCTAGTCTCCTCTGGGCACTGAGGCATCTCCTTCTCCAGCTCACAATCACTTTCCAACTTCTCTCAGACTGTATCTTGGGGATAAATCTTCCCCTGTGGGTTTTCTTCCTCATGAGGCTACATCCTAATATCATGCCTTAAAGCCATAACTCAGGAATTAGAAAACAATTGCTTAGCTGCTGTATTCCCCAGAGTAATAGAAACTGTCTTTCATGTTAGTTTGTCTATAGAGAGAAGAACTCTGATACAGACAGTTAGGAGGAAAAAATTATACTTTACCACAGGAAAATTAAGAATTATTACTAGTATAGCAGAAGCTCAACAAAGGTGTTGTCAATAGAAAATTCTCCAACGTTCTCATTGCTGGTTGTTACTACATTAGAGATGGATTCAGTGAGTATGAGCCATGCCTGTGGACTTTACACTGGACTTGTATGTTATATTTAGTAGTACAGTTACTCTATGTTCTGTAATGTTTAGCATGTTTTTGTCAACTTGACATAGCTGGGGAGAAATAACCTTAACTGAGGTCTAGCTTCTTTAAGATTGTATATACATGCCAGAGGAGAGGTGTATGCCCAGAAGGGTTCTCAGTGCCTGAGCTGGTAAGAGAGCAATCTGTGCTCCAGGTGGCCCTCAGAAGCCACACAGCTTCTGGGACAGACTCAGTTTCTGGCTCCAGACATCCTGCACCCTTACCGCCAGAGGAGAGGTTCTGCCATGGAGGGTTCTCACTGCCTGAGCTGGTAAGAGACCCATCTTTGCTCTGGTGAGTTGCCAGATCCAACAAAGAAAGAGAACTTCAGACCAATTTCCCTTATGAATATCGATGCAAAAACACTCAATAAAATCCTCGCAAACCGAATCCAAGAAGACATCAAAATGATCATCCATCATGACCAATTAGAATTCATCCCAGGGATGCAGGGATGGTTTAATATATGGAAATCCATCGATGTAATCCACTACATAAACAAACTCAAAGACAAAAACCGCATGATCATCTCATTAGATGCTGAGAAAGCATCTGACAAATTCCAACTCCCCTTCATGATAAAAGTCTTGGAAAGATCAGGTATTCAAGGCCCCTACCTAAACATAATAAAAGCAATCTACAGCAAACCAGTAGCCAACATCAAAGTAAATGGAGAGAAACTTGAAGCAATCCCACTGAAACCAGGGACTAGACAAGGCTGCCCACTTTCTCCCTACCTATTCAATGTAGTACTTGAAGTCCTAGCCAGAGCAATTCGACAACAAAAGGAGATCAAGGGGATACATATTGGTAAGGAAAAAGTCAAAATATTATTATTTGCAGATGATTTGATGGTATACATAAGT
>NW_018393778.1:11302-25413 GCF_900095145.1 Mus pahari | reverse complement strand
GAATACCCAAGATACATTTTGAAAACACAAGAAAACCAAGAATGAAGACCATCGCTTTGATACTTTATTCCTCCTTAGAATAGGGAACAAAATACCCATGAAAGGATATTGATACAGATACAAAATTTAGAGCTAAGATGAAAGGATGGACTATCCAGAGACTACCCCACCCAGGGATCCATCCCATCATCAGCCACCAAACTCAGATACTATTGCACATGCGACCAAGATTTAGTTGAAGGGACCCTGACATAGCGGCCTATGGTGAAGCTATACCAGTTCCTGGCAAACACAGAAGTGGATGCTCATAGTCAGCTATTGGATAGAACACAGGGCCCCCAGTGGAAGAGCTAGAGAAATACCCAAGGAGCTGAAGGGGGCTGCAACCCTGTAGGTGCAACAACAATAAGAACTAACCAGTAGCCCCTGAGCTCGAGTCTCTAGCTGCACATGTAGCAGAAGATGGCCTAGTTGGCCATCATTGGGAATAGAGGCCCCTTGGTCTTATAAAGTTTATATGACCCAGCACAGGAGAATGCCAGTGCCAAGAATTGGGAGTGGGTGGGTAGAGGACCAGTGGTGGGGGGAGTATTGGGCACTTTTGGGATAGCATTTGAAATGTAAATAAAGAAAATATCTAATAATAAAAATGGGGTGAAAAGATTGTATATACACAAGTATGTAGGGGTATTTTTAAATTAATGATTGTTTGGGGAGGGTCCAGGACATCATGATAGTCCTGAGGGTTAGAAGCAAGCATGTTGAACAAGCCATGGAGGATAAGCCAGTATCTTATCTTCATAGCTCCTGCCTCTTCTTTTGCTGAAGTTCCTGTGCTGACTTCCCTGAATAATCGATTGTGATCAAGACTTGTGAGCTAAATAATCCTTTTCCTCCCCAAGTTGCTTTTGGTAATGATTTTCCATCACAGTGATGGAAAGCAAAATATGACACTGTCCAAACTAGGAAGCTAGAGGGATCCCTTCTTGTCTGTTTTCCTCCTTGTGATCTCATGGATACATTTACTTTTTACTAGTTCTTCTGAACTGTATAAGCCAATGCTCGCTTCACTCTCTTCATCCTTGCCCCACTTCAAGCCCTTATCATCTCTCACACAGAACGTTAAATTGTTATGAACATTTCCAAGATCCCTCCATCTTCTGCAGGTCAAATCACAACCACCTGTATAGAGAAGGAAACACACAGTAGGAGAAATCCTGCACATATTATGTATGGATTGAATACATGGAAAACAGCATGATCTCAGGTGCCACTGACTTACCTGTTTTCCTTCCTCATGTCTCTTTGTTCTTACCAGGGATCTAGAAAACTAATAGTCCCGAGATATTAAGAGGGAACCAACTCATTTTGAGAAGTTAAACAGTAGAGGTGAGATTAGAACTGAATTTTTATCTGAGACCTTAAATAGGGGAGGGGGGAGCAACTGAAATACAATACTATCTTTTTAAGAAAGTCAATAAAGTTCATTGTTGCAGGAGTCCACAATGAAAGTCAGAATTTGATGGAAATACACCATACCATGACCCAGGATTCCTAACACAGCATTGGAGACCAAAGACATGGAAATGTATATGTTGATCAATCTCTAGAAGTGGAGTAACTACACTCTTGGCTTCCTTCCTGTCAACACAGATGAAGAAATATCAAACATTTGTTTCAAGGCTGGAATCAGGTACTTAGGCTGCAATGGTCATCCTTGTTTTCACATCTGTGTTGCATTCCATACAGGAACATCCCTGTCCCATCCATCTTCAGATCTTTCCTTTTTAATTTAAATTTTATTGCATTATGATGAGAAAAGATAGATAACTTCAATTTATCTGAATTTGTTAACATTTAAAAACATATTTTGAATAAATAGACTGTCTTTCGTTTTTCTACCACAGCTTATCCTGGAGACACACACCCTCTTTAAAACCTACAATACCTTTTATTGTTTATCATATTCTTTAAAATTTATAAAATATTGTAACAATAACAATGAGTATTATGAAAGTTGTCTGATATAAAACAATAATCAATTGAACAGTCTTATGTAGATGCTTGTCTTCATCAATAGTAAAAATACATATGTTATTCTGAATATAAGTATTAAATAATTCCAAATATATTAACTATATGATATTTTAAAATAATATGTCATTATTAGTGTTTTTAATGAACATAAATAGATAAAGGCTTTTTGTTTGTTTGTTTGTTTGTTTGTAGTAGAGCTTAAAATCTTGGTTTTTACTGTGGTACAAACACAAAATAAGAAAAAATTTTGGATATTGGAGTTCATTGTAATAAAGCTGTACTTCAATGTCTCTCACAAAACCAAAGAATTTTTCCTCCATAGTAGATAAGCTAAGAGTTGACATGTCTGCTGCAACAAGGAATGAATTGCAAGCAAAATTTTTGGATACAGTTTTCCTGCTATGGTCAAAACTATTTGACTGGATTGATTGTCATCATTCTTAGCCTGCAGGGAAACAGTTACATTCATTTAAGAAATGGTGTGTGTATTAAAATGGTCTATTCAATGAAGCCATTCATCAACTGTTCCAATGAAGTATGGTTCTGCTTGGAGGGTAGCACAGATATTAGGTGAGGTTAAGATTCTGGTCCATTGGCTGTGATGATTTTGAAAAGCATTCATCTCAGAATAAAAGTAACATATAAAGTCTTCTTCAAAATTGATACAATAATTATAAATATCAAGCTGAGCTTTCAGTCTCACTCTTCATTATTCTCTTAAAAGCCACCTCCCAAATTAATTGTCTACATTTCTTTTGGCTCTATAAATAATTTTGAAGTATGTAAGCTGTTCTGAAAACAATAGAATAGTGTAAACACATCACATAAACAATCCTACTAATAGAGAGGCTGAGATAGGAGAAGCATTATTTCAAGATCATTATGTGGCACACAGCAAAACCCTGTCATGTACAGACAAACAGAAAGTGTACATCGGTTGTAGAATATTGAACCTATTTCTCCCATTACCAAGTTAGAGATACCACTGGATGACAGGCGACAAATTTCTAATTCCTCATATTTTTGAATTTCAATCAAATAGAATATGTTGATAATATTAATTTTCATATTAAGAGATAATAAGGAAAAGTTATTGTTATTTCCTGTTAATTTGCTTCTTAGAGGTGAAATGATGTTTGTATGGGTTTGTTGAAAGATTACTTTCTTGCTTCTTCTAGGATTTAGTTTCACTTCTTGTGTTGGTGTTTTCCATCTATTATCAATTATAGGGCTGGATTTGTGGAAAGATATTGTATAAGTTTGCTTTCGTCATGGGATACTTGGTTTCTCCATCTATGGTGATTCAGAGTTTTACTGGCTATAGTAGCCTGAGTTGGCATTTGTGTTCTTTTAGGGTCTGTATGACATCTGCCCAGGATCTTCTGGCTTTCATAGTCTCTGGCAAGACATCTGGTATAATTATGATAGCTCTGCCTGCATATGTTACTTGACCTTTTTCTCTTACTGCTTTTAATATTCTCTCTTTGTTTTGTGCCTTTGATGTTTTGATTATTATGTTACAGGAGTTATTTCTTCTCTGGTCCAAACTCTTTGGACTTCTGTAGGCTTCTTGTATATTCATGGGCATCTCTTTCTTTAGGTTAGGGAAGTTTTCTTCTATAATTTTTGTTGAAGATATTTACTGGCCCATTAATTAGGGATCTTCACTATCTTTTATACCTATTATCCTTAGGTTTGGTCTTCTCACTGTGTCCTGGACTTCCTGATTGTTTGAGGTTAGGAGCTTTTTCCTTTTTGCATTTTCTTTCACAGTTGTGTCAATGTTTTCAAAAGTATCTTCTGCACCTTCAATTCTTTATTCTGTCTCTTGTATTCTCTTTGTGATGCTTGCATCTATGAATCCTGATCTCATTCCTAGGTTTTCTAACTCCAAGGTTGTCTCCCTTTGTGATTTTTCTATTGTTTCTATTTCCATTTTAAGATCCTGAATGTTTTTGTCCATTTCTTTTGACTGTTTGATTGTGTTTTTCTGTAACTCTTTAAGGGATTTTTGTGTTTCCTATTTAAGGGCTTCTAGCTAATTACCTGTATTCTCATTTCTTTAAGTGAGTTATTTATGTCCTTCTTAATGTCCACTATCATCATCATGAGAAGTGATTTTAGATCTGAATCTGGTTTTTCCAGTGTGTTGGGGTATCCAGGACTTGCTAAGATGGGAGAATTGGGTTCTGGTGATGCCAAGTGACCTTGGTTCTTCAGCTTGCCTCCTGCCATTTGGTTATCTCTATTGCTACCTGTTCTGGCCATGTCTGACTGGAGCCTGTTATCCTGGCTATGTCAGAACTCCTCTGATTCAAGCTGTCTCTGTGATCCTGTGATTCTGAGATCCTGTGACCCTGAGATCGTGGGTGTGTCTGAGCAAGCTGCCTTTGGGACCCTGAGATCCTGGTGTGACTAAGCTCTTGGAATCCTGGGATCCTGGGTGTGTTAGACAACCTGGGAGTGGAGTTGCCTCTGGGTGTTGTGGGGCTGGCTGAGGAGTTAACACCCAGGGTGTGCTCAGGGCACTGGCCTAGACAGACCTGAAGGAACCCATGCCAATGATCTGGCAGTGTTCCTGAATGCCTGGGTTGCACCAGTCCCAGGTATTCCTGGTGTTGGGACAGGTGTTGTGTCCTTCTCACTGCTGATCCTCTGATCCTGGCCTTGTTAGTGCATCTGGGAGTGCAGCTGCCTCTGGGTGTTACTGGGCTGGATGCAGACTTTGTGACCAAGGTCTGCTCAGCCCAGACAGCATTTCTTTTATTCTATAATCTTGAGTCTTTCTGTCAGAGGGCTCTGAGTCTCCTTTCATGATGAGAGGGCCATTCTGCTGCACTGAAACAAAAATACCAATATTAATGCATTGAAAGTTAAGTTATAAGTCAATAGAAAGAAAACAAAATCAGTATAAATAATAATATATACAACAGGATTATATGAAAAATAGATGAAAATGTGGGGCTTGGAGCCAGGCAGAAGATTTGGTCATCTGTGTAACACAAGCTATGTGTCCTAGAGGACTGCAAAGTCAAGGTGCTCCTGCCTCAGCTTCTTACATGTTTGGGTTATTAAAATACAACATCATGCCTGGCAGGAGTACAGTTCTTGGTGCTATATACAAGGCAAGGCAAAGGCACCAAAAAGAATGGGGGCAGCTCAGGGAAGCAGTAGAACAACACCAGAAATATTTATTATTGTCTCACACCAAAAATAAACATCCTTAAANTACTAACTATGAGATTGGGGGATGTTTAAAAATGTATGGCTCTTGGTATGGATAGTATACACGGCAGGATACAGAATTGTTTTTACTAAGAGCATAAAGGAGAAATATCACCTTACTTCATACATTACACCAGGTTAACTTTGTAATTTTCCATACAAAAATCAACTAAAAGTTGATACCTCAAAAAGGAAGGTAACATGTGAAGAATAACTTGCTAATTTCATGCGATATATATTTGTTTTACCCTGTTTATCTCATCTTTGAAGTGTAGCTGTTCAGTATAGTGAACATGCACAGTAAAACAAAGGATTGTTACTCATCAAAGGGATGAGAGGCCCTTGGTTCTATGAAGGCTTTATGCCCCAGTTTAGGGGAATGCAAGGAAAGTGGGAGTGAGTAGGTTGATTAGCAGGGGGAGGTGGGAGTGTGTTTTCAGAGGGGAAAGCAGGAAAGGAGATAACATTTGAAATGTAAATAAAGAAAATATCTAAGTTTAAAAAAAGGATCAATGTTTATATGGCAGAATCCTGGGGGAAAAAAGTGAGCATAAGCTGAGGAGGGAATTGTCCATCTTTCCTTTGTCCTCTTTTTCTCTCTCTGTCTCTTTCTTTGTTTCTTTGTTTCTTTCTTTGTTTCTTTCTTTGCTTCTTTCTTTCTATCTTTCTATCTTTCTTTCTTTCTTTCTTTCTTTCTTTCTTTCTTTCTTTCTTTCTTTCTTTCTTTCTTTCTTTCTTTCTTTCTTTCTCATTCTTTCTTCTATCCTGTTCTCTTCCCTGGTTCTTCTCTTTCTCTTCTCCCTCTCCCTCCTTTCTTCCTACTCTGCACATTCCAATGTTTCTTGGTTTTTTGAGACAGGGTTTCTCTGTCTCAGGTTTCCAGTATAGCCCTGGCTGTCCTGGAACTCACTTTGTAGACCAGACTGGCCTCGAACTCAGACATTTGCCTGCCTCTGCCTCCCAAGTGCTGGGATTAAAGGTGAAGTTGCCTTCAAATATGAACATGAACAAATATACAAACATACAAAGGCACATCATACACACAGAACCAAAACATAGATCTAATAATTAAAGTAGCATGCCAAGAATTATGTTACTATTCTTCACTGAATCACTTTTTCCTATTTCCTCTAAAAATAATGCTTTCAATGGGTGTATAAAATTTTGAGGGATCAAATTTTTCTTAGAGGATGGCCTAGTTGCCCATCACTAGAAGGAGAGTCCATTGGTCTTGTGAAAATTATATGCCCCAGTACAGGGGAATGCCAGGGCCAGGAAGCAGGAGTGGGTGGGTTGGGCAGTAGGGTCGGGGGAGGGTATATGGGACTTTTGGAAAGGAAACTAGGAAAGTATTGGAAATGCAAATGAAGACAATAGCTAATAAAAAAATTTAAAAATAAATAAATAACTTACATTCTCTACACAGTGCAACCACAGTGCACTCCCCTACCTCACACCTCAAAAAGGCTAGAGGGTAGACATTAAATAGAGTAGACTGTAAGGAAGCACTGGGTGGTGCTCATGTTCACCTTAATCCCAGCACTCAGGAGGCAGAGACGGTAGGATCTGATCTACAGAGTGAGCTTCAGGACAACCAAGAATAGAGAAACCTGTCTCAAAAAGTATATTTAGAAGGGTTCTTTAAGATACTAGTGATGCTCTAGTAAATTTTCTACTGACAGCAACTCCCTGTGCATGAAACCGGACCAGGTGCCCTTGGAACAACAGTACATACTTAGCTGGTTTGCATATGAAATAATTTTATGACAGACAGGCTTCTTTAAGGGCAGCTACCAGGAGCCTAAGAAGCATCCTCTCTTCCAGCTCTCAGAGATGGAAACAGACACACTCCTGCTATGGGTGCTGCTGTTCTGGGTTCCAGGTAAGGATGCAGAGTAGTGTTGGGAGCAATCTTTGTGGCAATCATGACCTTTTATGCTTCTGGGCTCCTGAACATAATAATTACTGCATTTGTAATTGGTTTTAAGTTTCCTGATTCCCCTTGATTTTCTGGTTTTACATAGTGATGTCCACAGTGTTCTATTAGATATTTTCTTCATTTACATTTGAAATGCTATCCCAAAAGTTCCCTATGTCCTCCCTGCCCTGCTCCCCTACCCACCCACTCTCACTTCTTGGCCCTGGCGCTCCCCTGTACTGGGGCATATAAAGTTTGCAAGACCAAGAGGCTTCTCTTGAAATAAATAATTGAAAAGTTCCTCTGTTGGGAAGGTATGTATACATATATAACAATAGTCTTTGTGTTTATCATTCCAGGCTCCACTGGTGACATTGTGCTGACCCAATCTCCAGCGTCTTTGGCTGTTTCTCTAGGGGAGAGGGCCACCATCTCCTGCACAGCCAGCCAGAGTATCGATTATTACGGTGACAATTATATGCACTGGTTCAAACAGAAGCCAGGACAGCCACCAAAACTCCGTATCTATGATGCATCCAACCTAGAATCTGGAGTTCCTGACAGGTTCAGTGGAAGTGGGTCTGGGACAGACTTCACCCTCAACATCAATCCTATTGAGGATGATGATACTGCAATCTATTACTGTCAGCAAAGTAGGAAGGATCCTCCCACAGTGCTTCAGGGCTGAACAAAAACCTCCTGGGGTTGCAGCTCCCTGATGCTCAGTCTCTCAGTTCTCTCTTACTCTCTGACATCTCAACACAGAGCTCTAGGCTTGTTTGGAAAAATATCTCAAATAATGAAACACGTTTAAAAACATATATGTATATGTGTTCCATTCTTCATGCTTTGTAATTTAATTATTTCACAACAAAATGTAATTATTATTTATCATTTAAATTTTTATTAACAAATACTTATGTTTGGATGATTTTCCCTTCTCCCCTCACTCTGTGACCACATCTCAGTCTATTCCCTATGCCCTCAACATCCTCCATTGTCTTCCAGTCATTGAGGATGTACCGTCTCTTATTTATAATTCTGAAAATAGAAAAAAATAACAAATTCAAATTATGTCACTAAAAAAATAGTGTTAACCAAAGGCATTTACATTAGTTTGTGTGTGTATGTGTGTGTTTGTGTGTGTGTGTGTGTGTGTGTAAGGAAAATCTGCAGAAGTTAGTTCTTTCTTTCCAGCTGATCCAGTCTGGGAATCAAACTCAGGTCATCAGTCTTCTGTAAGCATATCTCGTGGTACAGAGTGTTCAACCATTCCAGCCTGGAATACTATTTCTTTTCTCTTAATCATTTGTTTTCATTTAAATTGTGTATATGGGTGGAGAGATGTAAGTGTGAGTCCTCATAGCAGTCAGAATAGGGCAACAGATCCCGGGGAACTGGAGATATGGGAGGTTTTCTGCTAGTAGTCGTGGGTGCTGAAACCAAACTGGGGTCCTCTGCAAGACCAAGAAGTGCTCTGAACTGCTAACTCATTAATTCATCTCTTATCTGTCATCTATTAAGGTACTACTTTAGATTTAGTAACTCCTTTTCTCCTAAAAAACTGGAAGACTTGATAGGAGCGTAGTTGTCCATCATTTAATTTAAGAAGAGCATTGAGTAGTTAAGTTTGTCAGTTAATCGTTCAGATACAGGCTTATAGCCAGTGTGTTTATTTGCCAATTATTTTTATTTGCTTACCCTCACAAACAGCCTGCTATAGTTTCATAGAAATATAGGGTGTGCTATAGTTATTTTTATGCTTTGGTTCCAATATCTCTGTGTGCCCATTCCCAAATTAAGTTTAATATCAGATTTATTGATTTTCCTTTTGTCTTGATCCAATATTCTTCATTTTAACAGCTTCTATATATGTGTCCAATGTCTCCCTGCACTTTTTTCCTTTCTTTCTTTCTTTCTTTCTTTCTTTCTTTCTTTCTTTCTTTCTTTCTTTCTTTCTTTCTTTCTTTCTTCACCTTTTGTCTATGGTGTATAAAATACATGAAAGAATGTAACACGGAGTTCACATGGAGGACAAAGGACAGCACTAGGTGTCGGTCTTAAAATTCTACCTTGTTTGAGATGATGTCACCAGGAAACTTTCCAAACATGGGACTCAGGGAAAGAGAAAACATAATGGATACCTTCTCTTTGCAGACAGGCAATGAGCCCTCATCAACTTGAACTGCTCTAAAGCACTGAGTGAGATAGTACTCCTTGTATCTGTATCCCTAAGGGAGAAGTGCTCTATTCCTGCACTATGACTTTCTGTACCTATAAGCTCGAAAACAGTAAATTGCCTCCTAAGAGAAACACTAATTACAATACTACCATCCAATTAGAACTATCCAGCCATGAGGCTGAAAAACGATCTGAGATCCCCTATACATAAATATGTTATGATTTCCTGAGAGAGTTAAATCTCTGTAGATAGATACTGTCACATGGAATCTACCCTTCTATTCTCCTCCAGTACTGCATTTGTGGTAATCAATGTCTCTCTGAGAGAAGGGCATGTGGGATCCTCTGCTCTCTCCAAGTCATCCTACCCACTATTTCCAGGGTCATTTTGAGGGTCATGACTCTAATCAACCACCACCAAGTTTCACCAACTCCATTACTTTCCTCTTAAGGAAAATATCAAGTGAACTTTTGCTCTCCAGAATACAAATCCCCTTTCATTGCAAAACTTAAATCAAATTAAGTCTGACTTTAGAGATTTTCAGTTAACACTGACCAATATACTTAAGCTTTCCAAAATCTCACCCTGTTAATTGACATAAGCTACAAAAAGACAATGTTAGTCTTTCATCAGACAAATATAAGTTCAAGAAAACAAGTAGTTTCCAGGCTGCTGAATCTTATGCTGATGACAACCTTGTATACTATGGTCTACCTCACCAGTTCTTTTGTGAAGGGGAAAGAAACCCGACATTCAAGGAGATCATTTCTTAAGAAAACCTTTAATGGGGCTGTAACTGTTCTTTCATGGAAAAGCAAGATAAATATTTTCAAACTTCGATAAAAGAGAGATTAAGAAGGGCCATGATCAAATCTTAATCTGCTCCAAATTGTCTACTATAAGTTAAAGCCTTGTAGAAAAATCCTCTGCTTTCCTTGAAAAGCATGGAGATATATTAATGAACCATCCGTCTGTCTCTAGACTCCGTAGAAAGGAAACTAAATGTAAACAAATACATTTATAAGCGAATCAGTCCCAGATATTAGAAGGAAGGTACAGGAAATAGACCTTGAACCAGGACATTAAATAATCTAAAGACTGCCATTTCAGTCTTTTATTATGAATCTCTGGAGAATGCTAAATGAGAAACAAACTAAGGTGAGAGCCTAGTGGAGACTTCACAATCATGCAGGCCTAAGGATTTCTGAATAGCCTTGCCGATAACTGCTACATTTAAGGATAGTCAAGAAATTAAAAGAAACATTACACTTGTTTTTGTTTATTTGTTTGTTTGTTGAGTATTTTAAAACATTTTCATTAGACATTTTCTTCATTTACATTTTAAATACTATCCTGGAAGTCCCCTATACCCTCCCTTCACCCTGATCCCCAACCCACCCACTCATGCTTCCTGGCACTGGCATTACCCTTTACTGGGGCATATAATCTTTGCAAGACCAAGGGCCTCTCTTCCCAATTAAGGCGGACTAAGCCATCTTCTGCTACATATGCAGCTATAGACACAAGCTAATGGGGTACTGGTTAGTTCATACTGTTGTTGCTCCTATAGGGTTACAACTCCTTGGGTACTTTCTCTAGCTCCTCCACTGGTGGCCCTGGGTTCCATCCAATAGCTGCTGTGAGCATCCACTTCTGTATTTGCCAGGCACTGGCATAGCCTCACATTAGACAGCTATTCCAGGGTCCCTTCAGCAGAATATTGCTGGTGTGAAAGAGGAAACACTAGAGGCTAGACTCTCTTTGGAGGCAGAATTCTCTGGATCACAACCCCTCCCCACAAGTGTTCCAATAGCACAGTTAAGGCCTTAGGCTTTTATCTTCAGTTCTTGGTGCTCATCCAGGAGCTGTACATGATTCTAAGAACTGAAGGGAAGGAGGCAAACTTCCTTCTAGATTTTGAAACTATCCAATTATTTTTTTCTAATTTGGTTTTCTCTTCGTTTCTTAATATATCATGAGAGTCATCACAGAAAAATCACTCACACAGACAACACTCACACCAGATGAAGCCAAAATGGCTATACCACTTTTTATTATTGGTTCCAGCTTTTTATGCTTTTTAGACAAAAAGTTCTCTGGATAAGAAAGAAGTACCTCATAAATAAAATGTTACATAAAAGGAAGTTACAAAAGGATATCAATAACATCTTCAAAGCAGTGTTTCATTCTATAAGCTCATTACAAATTCAAAGCAACAGTTTTTGCATGGCCTTGTCTTAGAGTGCACATCTGTGACTTCATGCTTGGACCTGAATGTTTTTCCTTCAACACAGATTTGTCCCAAGAATGTTTCTCTTTTTAATGTAGTTAAGTAAGCTCATTGTATTTCTTACTATGAATCATTTACTTACTATTTTATGAAAAATGGGCACATTCTATACATAATCTTAGCATTATAATATATTTCTGGCAAAACAACTAAAACCATCTGTATGAATCAGGGTTTCTATTCCTGCACAAACATCACGACCAAGAAGCAAGTTTGGGAGGAAAGGATTTATTCAGCTTACATTTCCACGTTGCTGTTGATCACCAAAGGAAGTCAGGACTGGAACTCAAGCAGGTCAGGAAGCAGGAGCTAATGCAGAGGCCATGAAGGGATGTTAGTAACTGGCTTGCTTCCCCTGGCCTGCTCAGTTGCTTTCTAATAGAATTCAAGACTACCAGCCCAGGGATGGCACAACCCATAATGGGCCCTCTCACCCTTGATCACTAATTGATAAAATGTTTTTCAGCTGGATATCATGAAGGCATTTCCTCAAGGGAGGCTCCTTTCTCGCTGATATCTCCAGCTTGTATCAAGTTGACACTCAAAATCAGCCAGTACACCATCTCTTAAATCTTTCTTTCTAAAATTATTTGAATCAAATCAGGAATTCTATAAAATCATTAATTCATGAAAGTTCATCTTTATGTTTATCTGTAGAAAATTTGCCCAATAGGGTGAGCTGATGCCCAGGAATCATTCAACTATGTAATAGTAATAGCATAGGCATATCAATAGAAAAAAAAAAGCAATCCTGGAATGAAGTCTATTGGGGTGTTTCTTCTCAGAGCTCACCCATGGCAGACCATGCAAAATGGGGGGCCATCTCCAGGAAGTCATCCACTAGTCTTATCCTTTTCTAGATGGTTCCTGACACTTTTCTCCATATCCAGTAGTCATGTATATTCTATAGTATCTTCAACATGTGTGGACACACTCTTGTCTGCTTTCTTTAATTTATAATTCCATTTTTACTATCTTTTATGAGGTGGTGGATATGTAAGATCCAACTATGTATCCTGAGCTCACCTGGAAATCATTACCTAGTGCCCCATTAACCCTGAACTTGCAAACCACCTGCCTCTTCTCCCTGGTGGCTGAATTGCATGGCACATGCCCAGCTCCATTTCATTTATTTTTCTTTTACTATTGCATGTGCATGAACTCTTCAGGCAAAAGACTGTGCAGCCAGTCATGCAAAGTTTACTTCCAAAATACTCTCTAGTTCTACATGAACCATCTTTTCTCTTCTGCATAAGCTACAAACAGAACAGGAAATCTCAATAGAATGAACCTTGGCAACTTTTCTCAGATGGGCAACTACAAGGTTTTCAAACTTACAGTCCTAGTTCACAATATTATAACTATATTTCATTGTTTTCCTCCTGCTGTACAAGGAGCTAATACAAACTCAGTGACTTATGGCTACAACACTTATAGTCTGGACAGGTTATTTCTGGGTCTGGTATTCAGGGTCTCATAGACTATAGTCAAGGTGCTGTCAAGGCTGCATTCATATCTGGGTGGTCAAAGAATCTCCTTCCCAGTTTTGTCACCATGATTACCAAGCTATGTACCTTGGAACTGTGTGACTGAAACTGCTACACTATTTTAACTGTGGGCTAGAAGCTTCCCTAAGGTGCTACAGGTATTGAAATTTCCCAGACATGTGAGCTCTCTGTAATCCAACCAGTAAGGAGATGCACAGCAGAGGAAATAATTTCCCTTAAGTGTCTTTGATCTGATCAAATTAGACCTAACCAAGTTAATCTCAATTTGAATGAACTCAAAATGCTCAGAATTTGTATGTTTTTTACACAGACGAAATCTCATTTACTCATCTGTTTTGTAGGTGGTCTCAGATCTTTTCAGAGACCTGACACAGCTGTCTGTAGGCAGCATTCATGAGCTCTGTGTATTAGGAGTCAGTTGAACAGAGGAAAATGAACTGAGCTAGGGTTACCTAGAACCTACTGAAAATAAAATCTGGAATCTTATGGCTCCTTCACTCAAAAATCTATGTATCACTGTATACAAATAACATATTTTGTTGTGTCTTTAGCAATGAAGAAGACCAGTAACTGCACAGAGATCAGTGGAATAGACTTGAAGACCCAGAAATGAACTCACACACCTATGGTTACTTGATCTTTGACAAAGGTGCTAAAACTATCCAGTGGGAAAAGACAGCATTTTCAACAAATGATGCTGGCTCAACTGGAGGTTAGCATGTAGAAGTGAAATGGATCCATTCCTGAAGAGAACACCAATGGCCTGTGCTGTAAGATCAAGAATCTACAAATGGTGCCTCATAAATTTGCAAAGCTATTGGATGGAGCACAGGGCCCCCAATGGAGGAGCTAGAGAAAGTACCCAAGGAGTTGTAGGGGGCTGCAACCCTGTAGGTGCAACAACAATATGAACTGACCAGTACCCCCTGAGCTCGAGTCTCTAGCTGTATA
>NW_018393778.1:6876-9597 GCF_900095145.1 Mus pahari | reverse complement strand
TCTCTCTCTCTCTCTCTCTCTCTCTCTCTCTCTCTCTCTCTCTCTCTCTGTTTCCCTACACTTATGCAAGTCAGAGTACGATTTGCAAAAGTCAGTTTTTTCCTTCTACCATGTGGATTCAGCTGATTAAATTTAAGTAGTTGCTTTCCCCTTTATCATATCACTTATTCTGGATTCCCATTTTAGACAAGTATATGCTAGAGCCGAAGTTCTCAGCCTTCCCAATGCTAAGAGCCTTTAGCACAATTCCTCTTGTTATGGTGAGCCACAGCCATAAGTTATCATTGCTACTTCCTAACTGTAATTTCACTACTGTCATGAATCTTAATGTAAACAACTCTGTTTTCTGATGGTCTGACATACTCCCTAAGAGAATATGACCCACAGGTTGAGAGCCACTGTGCTAGAGTGTTATATCCTCTGACCATCATTTTATTTTTATTTGATGTTTTGTTTTGTTGTTTATTTTTTATTTTTTGTTGTTGTTGTCTGAGGCAGGATCTCGCCCTGTAGCATAGCCCTGACTTCTTGAAACTCTGTGTTGACAATGTTAGCCTTGAATTCATAGATCTGGTGGGGTTTAGTTGTTTGATTTTTGTTTAGGATTGTGTGTGTGTGTGTGTGTGTGTGTGTGTGTGTGCGTGTGTGTGTGTAATTTCAGGGTGCTTGTGGTAAAGAGCAGAGCTTCCACGCCCTTCTTAGTCATTTACTTTCTTTCCTTTTATTTATTTTTTGCCTCTACCTCTAGAATGCTGGAATAAAAGGTGTGCACCACTCAAATCCAGCTGCCCTTGATGCTCCTCCAGAGGACCCAGGGTCAGTTTCCCTTGTGGCACATACCATTAGTCACTCTTATTCCATGGTATATGATGCCTTTAAAAAATAACAATGTATCAGCTATCAATTTGACACACCAGGTAAGAGGGAACCTTTAGCCTGTGATCTTGTCTGTGGGGCATCTTCTCAACTGCTATTTGATATAAAAGAACCCAGCCCATTGTGGTGTTGCCAAAGCTAAACAGATGAGTTTGGGTTGTAGAAGAAAGGTAACTGAGTGTAAACCCAGAGCAATCCTGTAAGCAGTGTTCCTTCATAGTCTTTAACTTAGCAGAAACTAAGCTACTTTTGGTCAGTGTTTTATCTCAGCAACAGAAAGCAAACTAGAATAGAAACCAAAATGAAATAAGGATAACTATTAAGATCAGTAAATCATGAACTGCAAGCTCTAGAAAAGAAAAGGAAAGGGAGATAATTGGACAAAAAAAAAAAAAAAAAACCTAAACAAATAGTTGAGAAAAAGAAAAGACAAACAACACTCCGAGAAAAACATTCATGAGACAAGTAATAAAGTATAAATATGCAACTTATTCAAAGAATCCTCACAGTAAATAGTTAGAAAACAAATGCCTTAACAATAACATGCCAAAAAATAGAACTCAGGTCTAATTCTGGATGTGTATTGATATCAATACCAAGTATATAGACTAGAGCAACAGGACCATATAGACACAAATGACCTGTGTTAAGTAGTGCAGTGTCTTGGCCAAGCAATTTGCTAGTTTCTTTTAGAGCTAAGCATATCTTATAACCTTGCACGCTCCTACTAGGTGTTTAACAATGCACAATGAAACCATATTTTTATACAGAGCCTGTACTTAAGTGTGTACACCCTAATTACTATGGAGGCAGGGTCTTACTGTGTAGCAATATCTGGCCCAGGACTCACTATATAGAATATCTCTGTCCCCAAAATCCTGGGATTGCAGTATTGTGCCTCTGTTCTGAATAACATTATTACTAACAGACCAAAATTTGAAATGGTCACATATTCTTGAACTAGTGATTAAAAAAGAAAGCTTGTCTGAATCAAGAACTCTGGAAATCAGTTTGGCAGTTCCTCAGAAAATTGGACAGAGTACTACGGGAAGATCCAGCAATACCACTCCTAGGCATATACCCAGAAGATTTTCCAATTTGTAAAAAGGACACATGTTCCACTATGTTCATAACAGCCTTATTTATAAGAAGAAGCTGGAAAGAACCTAGAAACTGGAAAACCTGATTGAAATAGACAATTTTCTAGACAGATACCAGATACCAAATTTAAATCAGGATCAGATTAATGATGTAAACAGTCCGATATTACCTAAAGAAATAGAAGCAGTCGTTAAAAGTCTTCTAACCAAAAAAGGTCCAGGACCAGATGGGTTTAGTCAGAGTTCTATCCGATTTTCAAAGAAGACCTGATTCCAACTCTCCTCAAACTATTCCACAAAATAGAAAGAGAAGGTACTCTACCCAATTCATTCTATGAAGTTACAATTGCTCTGATACCTAAACCACACAAAGACCCAACAAAGAAAGAGAACTTCAGACCAATTTTGCTTATGAATATCGACACAAAAATACTCAATAAAATTCTTGCAAACTGAATTTGAGAACACATGAAAATGATCATCCATCATGATCAAGTAGGTTTCATCCCAGGGATGCAGGGATGGTTTAATATAAGGAAATCCATCAACGAAATCCACTAGATAAACAAACTCAAAAGACATAAACCACATGATCATCTCCTTAGATGCTGAGAAAGCATTTGACAAAATCCAACTCCCCTTCATGATAAAAGTCTAGGAAAGATTAGGAATTCAAGGCCTCCACCTAAGCATAATAAAAGCAATTTACAGCAAACAAGTAGCCATCATCAAACTAAATGGAGAG
>NW_018393778.1:0-4489 GCF_900095145.1 Mus pahari | reverse complement strand
CATCACTGGGAAGAGAGGCCCCTTAGTCTTGCAAACTTTATATGTCCCAGCACAAGGGAACGCCTGGGCCAAGTAATGGGAGTGGGTAGGTAGGAGAACAGGGGTAGGGGGGGATATAGGGAACTTTCGGGATAGCATTTGAAATGAAAATAAAGAAAATAATAATAAAAAAATTAAAAAAATAAAAATACAAACAATTTTTAAAACAGTAAGACAGAAATAAGTGCTCAATGAATATTCCACTGTAAAGAAATCAAGAGGTTTTGGAACATTTTCAAATATCAACAATATCAAAATTTCCAGGCAATAGTACATTTCACATTCTAATCCTTAGAAGGAATACAAAGGAACTGGATCTTATTCAAGAGTTAAAGATATGACTTCTTAGATTCAAGAAGAATTTACAGTACTGAACAGGCTTCACCCAAATCTATATATGTCCTCAGGAACTAAGATCATGAGAGACATGAGCAGGAAACACAGATCATTGTGAATAAGGAGAGTGATCCCTGACTCTACTCCAAAATCCAATGCTATACTAAAATAATTTTCCAAAGACAGATCATTTGTCCCACTGGGTCATATTCATGATGGGAGTGTCTAATATCTTGGTCTTCACAGTCAAAAATCAGGTAAAAAGAATTCAGAGTGATACATGGCCCCAGAAACAAGGGCAACAGATATCATTTTCTTTCCTTTTTGGATCCTAAATATGTTGTATGAAAAGTTCATGTCGGCATTTATGTATATGTATTGATCTCTGTATGTGTGCATGTATGTATTTGTACACATGTGTGTATGTGCATATGTGTGTGGTGTTTATTTGTGTATGCATGTGTATGTGTGTATGTATGTATGTGTACATATATATGTATGAGTGTATATGTGTATAAGATAGAAAGAGGAGACAGAGAATGAAAGAGAGAGAAGGAAGCTAGAATAATAATGATGTTGGGGTACATAGTATGAAAGTGTGTCTCAGTATGTCCAGCCATTAATTATGTACAGGCAGAGAGCTAAGTGCTTCTGGCAGGACTCTCATTTCGTCATTTCTATAGCCCATAACTAGGTTTGCTATTTTGAACATATTCATTCTTTCTTACCTTCCTAAGGCAATCTAAAACTGTATCTAATTGGCTATAACAAAGATCTAAAACCCATTAGCCAGACAGGAAGTGGAATGTGGAACTTCCAGGCAGAAAGNATGCTGGAAGAAGAGACATGTGATAGATTCAATCAATGAACAGAGAAGTGAACAGATGAACCAAAGCCAAGTACAAAAATAGAGCTGGCCATGTAGAAAGCCTTAGTGTCAGGACTAGTTCACTTGAAGTTCCTGGGAGAGTTCCCAGTAAAAGGCCTAAATTTCAAAATATTAAAAAGCCTCCAAATCAATATTTATGTTGCTGGCTGGTCAATAATATTGCCACTATATGTAGAGGAAAGGGAAATGTAAATGGGGAAACTTATTGGATATGGTCAAAATATATGATGTACTTATAATATATTCTGCTATGAAATTTGTGTAAAATGAGTACATATCAATATAGAATTTTAAGAAGCAGCAACACTGCACAAAGGACAAAGGTACTTGCCACCAAGCCCAGTATCAGAACTGAGACCCAGAAGCCACTTGGCAATAATAGAATCAACTCCTAGTTGTTCTCTGGCCTCCACAAAAATGGCACCACTGCACTTATTCATCTACATGGGTACACACACACACACACACACACACACACACACACACACACAGAAAAAGAGAGAGAGAGAGATGCACACATGTACATAAAGATAGTTAAATAAAAGTATTATAAATAAAAGAGTCAGAAAAAAGAAAACTCAGAAAAAGATGGATAATATTAAGAAACTAAGAAAACTGTATTGAACTAAAAAAAAAAAAAACAAGAAAAAAATTTCTATATATTTCTAATAAAAACAGAGTTTACAACATCACCACAACAGCCCATAGGCTCTTACATTAGATACCAGATGTGAAGAACAATAATAAAATAAATGCCTTATATTCAATCAATAGGTTTGTGGTTGTTACAGAATATGTTACAGAAGGAATAGAAAAACAATACAGTGGGTTTTTCTGCATTTTGGTGTATAGAATTTTTATACCAAAAGACATAAGAAGCATTGAACACATTATTTTTTACTGAGCTCTGTAAACTTTTTCGTCAGCATTTCAGACATGGCACCTCTAAGGCTGAATGGGGAAGTGTGCATAACCAGGGCTGTGTGTGGTGTACACAGCTGTTTAAACTCTCAAAGAAGTTTGTGTAGGAGGGTGAAGCACTGTGGGAGGAGTGCTATAATGTTGCTGACAGAAATAAACTGCCAGGTCTTCAGCCTGCACACTGCTGATGGTCAGAGTGAAATCTGTCCCAGATCCACTGCCTATGAAGCGATCAGGGACCCCAGATTCCCTAGTGGATGCCCAGTAGATCAGCAGTTTAGGAGACTGTCCTGGTTTCTGTTGGTACCAGTTCAAATAGCTCTTTTTGGTGAAACTATTTAAAAGGCTCTGAGTGGACTTGCAGCTCATAGTAACCTTCTCTCCTGCTGACACAGCCAGGGAGGATGGAGACTGTGTCATCACAATGTCCGCACAGGCACCTGCAATAATTAATAGGCAGTGAAAATGCATAGATACACAAACATAGATTACAACAACAGTTGATATTTTTCATTTATATGTCCTTTTAATGTCATAATGTCAGAAATTTATTATGTAAAAAATATTACACACGGACACGTATTACAAATTTTTTTACCACAAAGATGAAACTTTGAAAAGGTTTTAATACTTTAAATTTCTTACCAGATACCCAGAGCAGCAGGAACCTGAGGACCTGGGTCTGTGATTCCATCTTGCTCCTCCTACCTGTCTGATGCTGTTCAGACACAGTGTAAAGGCCTGGTTTATAAATTCTGAGCAGCTGGGTTGGGCTGGAGGAACCCATGCAAAGCAGACAGAAAATACCAAAGCAAATAATGCCTGTTCAGTGTTCATGTGTTTGCTTGGAGTCAATCAACAGGCAAAAATGCCATCAGAACGAGCATAAGAAAATGCTGAATGTGATTGACTTCCTCATCGCCAACAGAAATCTACTACGGGATTAGTAGGTTTGGGTTAAAATCTAAGACATATTTAAATCAGGTGACTTTTTAAAAATTTTAGGAGATCTATCTCAGATTGCCCATTCTAGAAAACATGATAAGATATGCTGAGAAAAAAATCACAAGAATATAACAAAGAAACAGAATAGGAAATATGCCCTATATAAGATAGTCACAGAAACTAACATGTTTTCTAAAACTTCAG
This sequence comes from Mus pahari, assembly GCF_900095145.1. Lineage (NCBI taxonomy): Eukaryota > Metazoa > Chordata > Mammalia > Rodentia > Muridae > Mus > Mus pahari. The sequence continues at coordinate 1,155 of NW_018393778.1, read as the reverse complement.
GGAAATTAAAAAGGGTTCTAACTTTGGGGAAATGATAGAGAATAAAGTAAACAAGGTTTCTTTGCCTCATCATGCCTGTACACATAACATCAAAAGGATTTATTCCACAAAGGCATATTCTAGAGAAGTCTAGAAATTAGCAGGATTAAAACTGGCCAAATATGGTCATGCTCACTCTTCAAAAAGTTCTTCAGAAGGGGGCAGTCACAGTAAATCAAGTAATGAATTTACAGAGACCAGCAGGCCACATCAGAGATTGTTCATATCTAAAGGAAAAAATGTTTGAGTGTGAAGGAACATCAATAGCAATAACAGACATGCAAAACCATATGCATTCAGGTTGGTGAATTGTGAGAGTATATATGAATCATAAATACAGTATTCTGTGTAAAGTACAAGAAACCAAAAAGTAAACAACATATCATAACAAAGAATAAGATTTGCATCTGTATCCCAGAACTATGAACACAGAATCAGGAGAACCATGAGATTATGGCCAGCCTGTGGTACATGAGAAGTTCTAGACCGGTCTAATCTATGCATGGAGACAACCTGTCCAAATGTACATCATTAGTTAACTGGTTACAAGACATCTCATGATATTTTATATTCAAAGTAAACTATTCATCTGATGTTAATGTGCTAACATTAAGCCAGAACATTATTGAAATCAAATATGCATTTAATAAATTTGCATTTTTCTTCTATTTTGCACTAAATATATAATTTTATATAGCAATTTTTCAGGAATAAAACATTAAATGATTTGTGATAAGCTTGTTTAGATCTCATTTATAAACTGTATACATAATACAGAGATGGTTTGTGGGTTAAGAAAGCAACTAATATCTGGTATTGGCAGGCCTGGAAGTACCTGGATACAGGTAAAGCTGGTAGTCTCCTGATGGCAGCAGGTCACTGGGATTGAAAGTAGAGATATTTTTCCTGAGTGGCAGCTGGCTTGGCAGCTGGTAGTCACTGATGTCTTCAGGCCTCTGGATGCCCTGGGTTGCATCAGGCCTCTGGGAATAGAAGTAAAGCATGTAGTCCCTGATGGCTTGCTTTCTTTTTTATTGGATATTTTATTTATTTACATTTCAAATGGAATATATCCCCTTGGAAACCCCCTATCCGATACCCCTACCCCTGCTTCTA
>NW_018393777.1:41297-62457 GCF_900095145.1 Mus pahari | reverse complement strand
AAAAAAAAAAAAACACATGAGGTACTTTATTGGCAGAGCTCCCGGCTGATGCATATGTCATGCAGGAGGTAGAGGCACCGACCACGTGGCTTGAAAGCTAGGGGTTTTTATAGGGGGAGGGAGATGGACTAGCAAGAATTGGAGTGGTTACACATGATTGGCTCATTTAAACATCAGCAGAATGACCACACATTTGCAGAATGGTAGGTGCAAAGGCAGGAGTGTTAGGAGACCTGAAGGGCGGGTTGGTGGAACATTTGGTTAACACATGACTCCAAACCATCAGTACCAGGAATGTTCCAACAATGGCCTGCCTAGGTGTGCCCAGGCCTGTCCCACTGTGTTCTCTGCCTCAGGCTTCCAAGCCCACAATTTTTTTCTCTGGACTTATTTGACATAGATTACATGGCCTTAAATTTCATTTCCTTTCAATATCACTATTACTTTGTAATATATCTTGGGATCAATGATGGAAATTCCCCCAAAAATTTCTTTTACTGTTGAAAAGAGTTTTCACTATCCTGCAGTATTTGTTATTCCAGGTGAATTTGCAAATTGTTCTTTCTAACTCTATGAAGAATTAAGTTGGATTTTGATGGGCATTGCATTGAATCTGTAGATTGCTTTCAGCAAGATGTCCATTTTTAATGTATTAATCCTACCAATCCATGAGCATGGGAGATCTTTCCATCTTCTAATATCTTCTTCAATTCCTTTCTTCAGAAACTTGAAGTTCTTGTCATACAGATATTTTACTTGCTTAATTAGAGAAACACCAACGTATTTTATATTATTTGTGACTATTGTGAATGGTTGTTTCTCTAATTTCTTTCTCATACTTTTTATCCTTTGAGTAGAGGAAGGCTACTGATTTGTTTGAGTTAATTTTATATCCAGCCACTTTGCTGAAGTTGTTTATTAGGTTTAGGAGTTCTCTGGTGGAATTTTTCAGGTCACTTAACTATACTATCATATCATCTACAAATGGTGATATTTTCACTTCTTCCTTTCCAATTTGTATTCCTTGATTTCCTGTTGTTGCATAATTGCTCTGGCTAGTATTTCAAGTACTACATTGAAGGAACGGAAAGAATGGGCAGTTATGTTTAGTACCTGATTTTAGTAAGATTGCTCCAAGGTTCTCTCCATTTAGTTTAATGTTGGCTACTGGTTTGCTGTATACTACAAACTAATTTTAGGTATAGCTTAGGTTTGAATTCCTGATCTTTCCAAAACTTTTATCATGAAGGGGTGTTCAATTTTGTTAAATGTTTTTTCAGCATCTGATGATGAAATGATCATGTGGATTTTTTTCATTAAGTTTGCTTATATAGTGGATTACTTTGATAAATTTCCATATATTGAACCATCGCTGAATTCCTGAAATGAAACCTACATGATCATCACTGATGATTCTTTTAATGTGTTCTTGGATTTGATTTGAGAGAATTTTATTGAATATTTTTTCATCACTATTCATAAGGGAAATTGGTCTGAAGTTCTCTTTCTTTGTTGGTTCTTTGTGCAGTTTAGGTAGACGTGTAATTGTGGGTTCATAGAATGAATTTGGTAGTCTTCCTTATAATTCTAATTTGTGAAATATTTTGAAGAGTATCGGTATTCTGTCTTCTTTGAAGGTCTGATAGAACACTATACTAAAACTGTCTGGTCCTGGACTTTTTTTGGTTGGGAGACTTTTAATGACTACTGCTATTTCTTTAGGGGTTATGGAATTGTTTAGATGGTTTATCTGATCCTGATTTAACTTTGACACCTGGTATCTGTCTAGAAAATTGTCCATTTCATCAAGATTTTCCAGTTTTGTTGAGTATAGGCTTTTGTTGTAGGATCTGGTGATTTTTTTTTTTTTCGGATTTCCTCAGTTTCTGTTGTTATGTCTCTCTTTTCATTTCTGATTTTGTTAATTTGAATACTGTCTCTGTACCCTCTGGTTAGTCTGGCTAAGGATTTATCTATCATGTTGATTTTCTCAAAGAACCAGCTCCTGGTTTGGTTGATATTTTGTATAGTTCTTTGTGCTCTTCCCCCATCCTTGAGTAGACTAAACAAACCTCTGACAATTTTACAACTTGGCTAGAGTTGAAGCCTGGCCTTGCCACATTTGCATTTCCTCTGGAGCCTTGAGGAGCTGACCACCTCCTGAGCTTGTCCAGCTGTGAGTCCAGCTGAAACAAAGCAACAGAACCCAACTGAAACAAAGGATGTGTCTTTGGGTTTCCCCTATGTAAATGTAGAGCTGAAAATTAAACTTTAAACCTTGATTAAAAAAAAAGAAAACTTGGCTTCATTCTTATCTCACCTAGCCATCCTATTTCATTCCCACCTTAGCTTTACAGTATACCCAGTTCTCTGTGACTGCTGGACAGCTATAGGTGACTCCTGAATGAGGGGCTTGAACACATGGTGGGGAGGATCAACTGAGGAACACTGTCTTTGGTGAAGCTCCACAGAAAAAGAAGAAATTATGGTATCCTGCATGGTAAACAACATACAGCATTAATGTTAGCACTATAAATTTCATCTTTTGAAGGCTGTTGATTGCAGAAGATGCAAAAAAGGATATAGGCTAGAATGAGTCAGCATCATCCCAATGCTGCTATTATCTAGGGTGACAGTGCATTGGCACAGGGAATTCTGAATAGACAAATGTCTATAAATAAGAACTGCATCAGGCAAAGGCATTAGTCTTCAGCCAAAAGCTGCTTCAAGCTACAGGAGTAGGATTTAATAAAATAAAATAAAATAAAATAAAATAAAATAAAATAAAATAAAATAAAATAAAATGAATAAAACAAAAAAACTAGATGTTATAAAAACTCTTTGGTCATGTATATTTGTGCTGTGCATAGTTCCTAGAAGTAGGAATGACAAACATACATATAATACAATAAAGAAAGGAAAAGGATAGATTTCAGAAAAGCTGTTATCCCTTGTCTGGGACACTTTAGCAAAAGAAAACAAAAGTGGATTTCAGAGTTCTCCTGGGGACAGGAGGATATCAAGAGAAGTCCTGCTTCCTCTCTGGCTCCTACTGGTGATACCCTTAGTACTTGATACATAAAGTTCTCTTCTCTCTCTTTGTATTGTCTGTCTTTGGTGCACCAATCTGTCCATGTGTCAATTTGTGTTTGTTTTTGTTTCAGTTTTTGAATGACTGTCATTCTATGTTTCATGTTCAAAAGAAAAAAAAAATGGTTAAAACTTCATCTGCTGGCTATCCATCTTTTGATTTAGTTTAGAAGACAGTCTCTGTTTGCACAGCAGAAACTGATAAATTACCTTTCACTGTAGCTGGGAGTCAAACACAGCTGTAGAAAAGCTGCTCTTAAAGTAGCCAGCACCTTCTCAAGTTCTAGGGCAAATAGGCTGATGGTTGTTTTTTTCCTAGAAAAATCTCTGCAATTGTATTTATTGGGTTTAGAAGATAACAAGGTACTTTTATCTCTTGAAATTATAGATAGAAAAAGTAAAAATTGTGTTTGGTCTAAATATATAAGATTTGTGTTGCCACTTCATTTTTGTTTCTAACTGGTTTTAAAGGTATAAATATGTTCTGCATATCTTGGCTATAGATATTGAATTATAAGTTATTGGGTTTGATTAAAATTTAACATTAGTAACAGAAAGTTACCTTAAAACTGGTAACTCAGGGTTGGAGTCATTTTAAACAACAATATAAGGCATGAACCAACCCAGGAAAAACAGGCCTCTAAAGATACTTCTAAATTGGGATAATATTTTATGTAATTCTTATCCTACAAACTAGACTTATAAGGGATAAGATTTAAAACAATGTCTCTTCAATGAGGTATTAAAAGTTACACTGTCATGCATTCATATGTAATAACTGGCAGCCAGACTTTGTAATGTGAAAGTAATGCTTTAGTACTGATTTTAAAGAGAATAGATTGTTTATAATTGGGTTTTTCTTCCCGAAGTTATGGTTATGCTCTAATAGTGCAACAGAAACTTAGAAATCATGGTTAACTGCCAGTGTTCCATTGGCTAGAGTTTGCAGTTAGATCACAGGTATGGGATTTTTAACTTGGATTCTAAACCATATTTGTAATTAAGAAAAAAATCAAGCAGATGTTGACTACTACTTTGGATGAGTCTACCATAAATATTTACATTTGAGTTAATGCAATGCTCAGAGAAACCTCAGTGGAAGCTTGTGTATCACTTCTTTTATCCTGCAAACTCTGCCTATGGGAATTTTGGGGCCCTTATTCTTAAGCCAAAATAGCATTATTACAGAATTATCCAGGTATTGTTCAAGACAAAGTTCAAACTTAAGATTTATGAAAGATTAATGAGGCTATAGAACTTGTAGAGGCATTACAATCTGGCCTGCCTACTCCACATAGAATTTTTATGGGTTTGGAAGATTGTTTTGGTTTTTGTTTTTTAATTCCTTTGCATCCTGATAATTGTAAGGGTTTTGCTTTTAGTCAGCTTATAATTTTAAAGAGCCCATGAAGTGATATCATCAGAAAGTTTTGCCTCTAGGAATGGCTAACAGCCTTACATTATATAAAACTATTTTGTTTTGTTATGTTTTAGTAGATCTTTAAAATCTTGGCTCTTACTGTTGTACAAACTCAAAATAAGAACAATTTTCAGACATTGGAGTTCATTGTAATAAGGCTGTACTTCAATGTCCCTCATATCACCAAAGGATTTTACCTCCATGGTAGCTAAACTGACAGTTCTGCTGCACCAAGGAATGAATTGTAGGCATGATTATTTGGATACATATTTCCTGCTATGGTCAAAGCCATTTGACTTGAGTGATTGTCATCATTCTCAACCCACAGGGAATAGGTTACATTCATTTAAGAAATGGTGTGTGTATTAAGATGGTCTATCCATGAAGTCTCTCATCAACTGTTTCAGTGAACAATGGTTCTACTTGGGGGTGGCACAGACATTAGGTGAGGGTATGATTCTAGTTAATTGGCTGTGAAGATTTTGAAAAGCATTCGTCTCAGGAAAAGAGTAACTTATAAGGTCTGCTTCTTCAAAAAGATACTATAATTATAAATATCAAGAAAAACATTCACTTTCACTCTATGTTGTTCTACAAGGCACCTTCCAAATAAATTCTCTACATTTCTTTTGGATGTATAAATAATTTTAAATTTGTAAGCTGTTCTGAAAACAACAGTATGATCATCAAATAAACAACCCTACTAATAGAGAGGCTGAGATAGGAGAAGCATGATTTCAATATCATTATGTGATAAACAGCAAGACACTGTCACATATAAACAAGGAGAAAGTATATATGGATTGTACAATATTGGACCTATTTCTCCAATTACCAAATTAGAGAGATCACTGGATGACAGCCAACAAATTCCTAATTTCTCATACATTTGAATTCAATTAATTAGGATATGTTAGTAATATTAATTTTCACATTAAGGGATATTAAGGAAAAGTGATTGTTGCTTCCTATTGTTTTTGTTGTTAGAGGTGGAATTATCTTTGTGTAGGTTTATTAAAAGAATTTTTCTTGCTTTATCTAGGGTGTAGTTTCACTCCTTGTATTGGTGTTTTCCATCTATTATCCTTTATAGAGCTGGATTTGTAGAAAGAAATTGTGTAAATATGGTTTTGTCATGGAATATCTTGGTTTATACATCTATAGTAATTGACAGTTTTGCTGGGCATAGTAGCCAGGGCTGGCATTTGTGTTCTCTTAGCGTCTGTATGACATCTGCAAAGGATCTTCTAGCTTTCATAGTCTCTGGTGAAAAGTCTTGTGTAATTCTGATAGGCCTGCCTTTATATATTACTTGACATTTTTCCCTTACTGCTTTTAAAATTCTTTCTTTGTTTAGTGCATTTGGTGTCTTGATTATTATGTGACAGGAAGAATTTCTTTTCTGGTCCAGTTGATTTGGTGTTTTGTAGGCTTCTTGTATGTTTATGGGCATCTCTTTCTTTAAGTTAGGGAAGTTTTCTTCTATAATTTTGTTGAAAATATTTACTGACCCTTAAAGTTAGAAATCTTCACTCTCTTTTATACCTTTATCCTTAGGTTTGGTCTTCTCATTGTGTCCTGTATTTCCTGGATGATTTGGGTTGGAGCTTTTTGCTTTTTGCATTTTCTTTCACTGTTTTCTCAATGTTTTCTATGGTATATTCTGCACCAGTGATTATCTCTTCTATCTCTTGTGTTCTGTTGGTTATGCTTGCATCTATGACTCCTGATCTCTTTTCTAGGTTTTATAACTCCAGGGTTATCTTCCTTTGTGATTTCCTTATTGTTTCTAGTTCCATTTTTAGATCCTGCATGGTTTTGTTCATTTCCTTCACGTGCTTGTTTGGGTTTTCCTATAATTCTTTAAGGGATTTTTGCATTTCCTCTTTAAGGGCTTCTATCTTTTTACCTGTGTTCTCCTATATTTATTTAAGGGAGTTATTTATATCCTTCTTAAAGTCCTCTATCATCATGAGAAGTGATTTTAGATCTGAATCTTGCTTTTCCAGTATGATGGTGTATCCAGGACTTGCTATGGTGGGAGAATTGAGTCCTGATGATGCCAAGTAACCTTGGTTTTTTTTTTTTTGTTTTTTTGTTTTTTTTTGATGTATTTATTTATTTTAAAAGATTTATTTATTTATTTATTTATTATGTGTAAGTACACTGTAGCTGTCTTCAGACACTCCAGAAGATGGTGTCAGATCTTGTTACGGATGGTTATGAGCCCCCATGTGGTTGCTGGGATTTGAACTCCGGACCTTTGGAAGAGCAGTTGGGTGCTCTTACCCACTGAGCCATCTCACCAGCCCAACCTTGGTTTCTTGTAGGGAACTAAAAAGGGGGGGGCGAGGAAGAGAGGTTAAGGGAAGACCCACACTTCATCAGAGTTTTACCTATTCTCTGGTCAGACTGGTGTGGAAGGGCTGTCATAGTATGGGTGGGCATACAAGCCTTTGACCTGTTGCTTGTGTTCTTAAGCTTACCTCCCACCACCTGGTTATCTCTAGTATTACCTGCCCTGCCTATATCTGACTGGAGCTTGTCCTTCCTGTGATCCTGGTTATGTCAGAACTCCGCACAGTCAAGTTTTATCTGTGATCCTGTGATTCTTGAATCCTGTGATCCTGAGATCCTGGGTGTGTCAGAGCTGCTGAGAGTCAAGCTGCCTCTGGGACCCTCAGATCCTGGTGTAACAAAGCTCCTGGGATCCTGGGATCCTGGTTGTGTTATAGTGCCTGGGAATGGAGCTGCCTCTGAGTATTGTGGGACTTGCTGGGAAGTTTCCACCCAAGATCTGCTCAGGGCCCAGATAGAGCAGAAGAAACTTGTGACACTGGTCTGGAAGAGTTTCTACGTACCTGGTCCCACTGGTATATTTAAAAAATATTTTATCTCTGCTTCAATACAAGAAGTTAGGACTTTGAATCCTTCAATGTATATTATTCATTAATGGTAGGTATTTCATTAGCTGATCCCTCTGAAGGCATTTTAATACAAGGCTTTTCTCTTATACAATGGGCTTTAAAATTTTGGAGTAGTTGTTGCTCCAGAAAAGATTCAAAGGTAGTAGCTTTTTCAATATTTGGGGCATCAGTTATATCCTAGGAAAAATTGTGGCACGGAAAATTCAAGAAAGAAAAGATGATTAACTTACTTAAAATTATTTTCAAAAGCTTCCAGGAGATATAAATTGACTAAGATCTCATCTTAAGCTCACCACAGGAGGACTTAAGCCTTTTTTTGAAAATCTCAAAGGGGATAAAAATTAAGTGGGGAGGAATCAAAAGTTTTGCAGATAGTAGAGGAACCTACTGTAATCAATTGCTGGCTCTTTGTATTATGTGCCCAGAGCAATTCTTTGGAAAGGGGAGTGGTAATGTACATTCATCTTTCTTCATTTCCAAGTAAAATTTTAAAATCCTATTATGAAGCTGTTGCTGTGTTAATAAAGAATTGAAGGATAGAATCTTTAAAGTATTTTGGAAAGAATGTCTTAAGAACCTGATGAAACATTTGTTCCTTGTTTCAAACAGCAATTAATTTGGTTATTGCAGAATACTGATATTTGGGATATTGCTTGGCAAATTTTTAGGCAATTTTAATAATCATTATCCAAAAGACAAGTTTTTATAATTTCCTTCTACAAATGCTTTTGTATTTCCTGTAAGTTTGGGTAGATAGCCAATAGAGAAACTGCTTACTGAATTTATGAACAGCTCATTTAAGAGGAGAGAAGTATATATAATTGGATCACACGTTTATTCTCTTGAGATTCCTTCCATTTCAGCACAAATAATTGAACTATATGCTGTAGCCACTGCTTTTAAAATGTTGAAAAATCAAGCTTTCAATTTTGATACTGATAATCAATATACAGCTCACGGTTTGCAATTGCTTGAAATCGATCCTTTTTTATATTCTGCTAATTCTCAAATTTTGCAATTAGTTATGCAAGTACAACTCAAGTTAAGAGAAAATACTGTTCTTTTAAAGGATTATCTTTGGACATTTAAGAGCACGTCCTGGATTGTCTGCACAAGACCTCTTAGGGCAGTGCCACAGCAAATTTTTATACCAGGCAGATTATAGGCCTTACACATGAACAATTGGCCATACAACCCGATTCTTTACATCATCAAAATAGTAATGGCCTGAGACAATAATTTGGTATTTCTAGAGAATGTGTGTGTCAAATTGTAAAGACTTGTTTTCAGTGTCCTCAGTTTCTACCACATAATCGTGTTAATCCTAGAGGACTTATACCTAATCAATTATTGCAAATGGATGGCATTCATTCCTGATTTTAGAAAAGTAAAATATGCACATGTGACTATTGACACGTTTTCAGGCTTTCTAGTTGCAGCTGCTTTAACAAGATAAGGAACTAATGAAGAATAAAAATTTAAAAGGCATGACCTCTACATTCAAGGNCCTTGGTCCCCAGCAGGTGACTGCACCCGGAACCTACTTATAAAAGCAATTCTTAAAGTCCCAACACCCCTGTGGAATGTCACCACCCTAACTACAATGTCACAAAGCCCTGGGTGTGTTGCCTAGTGTTACACATGACTAGCATATGACCTAACTGTGTGGGCAGTTTATGGTTTTAGAATTCCCCTTTTTCCCTCCCCTTTTCTCCCCCTGGTTTGTGGTTTTCTCCTTTATAAGCTCTGTAAAAATTCAGGTNGGGGTCGAACTCCTCTACCCCTGCGTGGCGTATGAGTTTCAACCCCAGCATGCTGGCCTGAGCTCTTGTCTTGTCCTGTCTTCAATAAACTTCCTCGTGTGTTTACAGCAAGTCGGTTTCAGCGTCCTACTGGGTGTGCAACCTTCCCGAGACTGGAGTGGGGGGGAGGAAGGGGGGCTCCCTTCAGGGGTCTTTCACTAAAAATGTAATTGCTCATTGCCTGCATTGTTTTTCTATGTTTGGTGTTCCAAATCAGATTAAAGCACATAATAGAACTGGCTATTACAGTCAAGCATTTGAGATGTTTTGTCAACAATTTTTTTGTTTCATTTTTTTGGTTTTTTGTTTTTCAAGACAGGGTTTCTCTAGATAGCCCTGGCTGTCCTGGAACTCACTTTGTAGACCAGGCTGGCCTTGAACTCAGAAATCTGTCTGCCTCTGCCTCCTGAGTACTGAGATTAAAGGTGTGTGCTACAATGCCCGGCTTGTCAACAATATAATATTACCCATATTACTGGAATTCTTTATAATTCTCAAGGACAAAGTATTGTGGAACTTTAAAATAATATCTTCTTTAAAAACAAAAAGGAGGAAATATATCCTCATACACATTGTTTTAATCATGCTTTTTAGTTTAAAATTTTTAAAATTTGGATGCCAAGGAACTCTCTGCTGGGTGTCTAGGGCACCCTAAAACTATCTATAGTTATACCTAGGTGAAATGGAAGGATCCATTAATGGCATATGGCATGATCCCAATCATATATTTAATATGGGGAAGAGGGCATATTTGTATTTTTTTCAGCAGGATGCTGCAGGAGCATGCTACCTGCCAAAGTGATTGGTGAGACATGCTGATGCTGGGACAAAGAATGATGTTAACCTGTGAGGTTGCTGAGTGCCCTGACAATGGTGACAGGAAAACTGTATTGGGCATAGGTTCTTGACCCACCTTTGCTTGCCTATATCCCAGATTGGACAAGTTGCCTTGCTTCAAGCTTTTAGACCTTGTGGGACAGAGAACCTGGAAACTGTAGAAACTGACTTAGAAAAATTAATCAAAAAGAGAAGTTATAGTGACTCTTCTCTTTGCTTCAAAGTGAGCAATTATTCTGACTCAATCATGGACTAGTCTAGAAGTCAATCAAATATTGGAGATACCAATGATGAAGATGGCTCAATATCCCTATTAGCCAGCTGAAATAAGTTGGAGTGTGGTTTCCACACTTACTGGAGAGTGCTTTCTGTCAGTTCTCAAGGCTACATCCCATACACCTGGTGGCCAGACTTTATGTCTGATCTTTGCTAATTAGCAACTGAATTGAATACCTGAGATATTCCCACAGACAACTTTAATCCTGTTGCTTCTAACCTTTGATTTGTGTCTTATGCAGATTGGTTGCCTTCACACAGGATCACCATTAGCAAGATCAGTTATTCACCATGGCAGTTACTCATCACTATGCAGAAATGCATTGAACGCATATTCATATGTCCTTTGTGGCTTTGTTCTGAATGGAAAAAGGTGTGCTTATGAAGGCTGTTGGTCAGAGATGAGCAACTGGCATTCTTGAGTTCCTATTGACATAAGACAGAGACAAGTGTCAAAAGGCCAAACAAACACCAACAAGTGGCACTTTTTCTACAAGATGGGTAAGAAGGAGCAATACAGACTCAGACTTGAGATAGACACGGTTGCTTAGTCATCATATTTCCTAGATGGGATCATGAAGAACAAGTAAATCTTGTGCCCCTGTCCAACTCATCTTTAAAAAATAAAAGCAGGGAGGAATGAATTGTGCCCTTCCCCCATGCTTGAATAGGCTAAACAAACCTCTGATAATTTTACAACCTGTTTGGAGTCAGAGCCTGTCCATGCCACACTTGCATTTCCTCTGGAGCCTCGAGGAGCTGACCACCTGCAGAGCTTGTTTTGCAACAGAATCCAGCTGAAAAAAAAAAAATGGTTGTGTCTTTGGGGTTCCCCTATATAAATTCAGAGCTGAAAATTTAAACTTTGAGCCTTGATCAGAGAAACTATGTCTCAGCTTCATTCTTCTCTTCAATGCTGTCCTATTTAATTCCCAGCATCCCTTTCAGGTATACTCAATTCTCTTTGGTTGCTGTATGGCTACAGTTCCTTTCGTTTCTACTTAGTTGGTTTCAGTCCCGAGTTTGATTTTTTTTCCTGCCATCTACTTCTCTTGGACATATTTGCTTCTTTTTGTTCTAAAGCATTCAGGAGTGCTATCAAGCAGTTAATGTATGCTCTCTCCAGTTTCTTTTTGGAGGCACTCAGAGCTATGAGTTTTCCTCTTAGCAATGCTTTCATTGTGACACATAAGTTTTTATATGATAGGCCTTCATTTTCACTATATTCTAAAAAGTCTTTAGTTTCTTTCTTTCTTTTTGACCAAGTTTTCATTGAGTGGGTCATTATTCTGCTTCCATGTGTATGTAAGCTTTCTATAGTTTTTGATGCTATTGAAGACCAGCCTTACTCCATGGTGATATCATAGGATGCAAGGGATTATCTCAATCTTCTTATATCTATTGAGGTGTTTTGTAACCAATTAAAAGGTAAGTTTGGAGAAAGTACCATAATGTGCTGAGAAGAAGGTATATTCTTTTGTTTCTGGGTGAAATGTTCTGTAGATATCTGTTAAATCCATTTGGTTCATAAATTCTTTTAGTTTCACTGTGTCTCTGCTTAATTTCTGTTTCCATGATCTGCCCTTTGATGAGAGGAGAGGGTTGAAGTCTTCCACTATTATTGTGTGAGGTGCAATGTGTTCTTTGACCCTTAGTAAATAAAGTCTCTTTGATGAATGTGGGTGCCCTGTATTTGGAGCATAGATTTTTCAGAATTCAGAGTTAATCTTGGTAGAGTTTTCCTTTGATGAGTATGAAGTGTCCTTCATTATCTTTTTTGATAACTTTTGGTTGAAAGTCAATTTTATTTGATATTAGAATGGCTACTCCAGCTTTTTTCTTAGGACCATTTGCTTGAAATTTTTTTTCCAGCTTTTAACTCTGAGGTAGTGTCTGTCTTTGTCACTGAGGTGCAATTCCTGTAGGCAACAAAATGCTGGGTCCTGTATATGTATCCAGTCTCTTTTTCTATGACTTCTTATTGGGGAATTGAATCCACTGATGTCAAAAGGTATCAAGGAAAAGTGATTGTTACTTATTGTTATCTTTGTTGTTAGAGGTGGAATTATATGTGTGTGGATATCTTCTGTTGGGTTTGTTCAAAGAAGAATAGTTTCTTGCTTTTTCTGTGGTGTAGTTTCCCTCCTTGTGTTGGAGTTTTAAATCTGTTATCCTTTGTAGGACTGGATTTGTGGAAAGATATTGTGTAAATTTGGTTTTATGATGGAATATCTTGGTTTTTCCATCTATAATAATTGACAGTTTTGTTGGGTATAGTAGCATGGTCTGGCATTTGTGTTCTCTTGCAGTCTGTATGACATCTGCCCAGGATCTTATGACTTTTATAGTCTCTAGTGAGAAGTCTGGTGTAATTCTGATAGGTCTGCCTTTATAAGTTACTTGGCAGTGTTCCCTTACTGCTTTTGATATTCTTTCTTTGTTTTGTGCATTTTGGTGTTTTAATTATTATGTGAAGGGAGGAATTTCTTGTCTGGTCCAGTCTATTTGGAGTTCTATAGGCCCCTACTCATCTGATTATCTTTGGTGCTACCAGTCCTTGCCGTCTCTGACTGGAGTCTGTCCCTTCAATGATCCTGGTTGTGTCAGAAATGTTTAGAGTCCAGTTGTTTCTGTGATCATCTGATTCTAGGATTCTGGGATCCTGAGATGCTGTTGTGTCAAAGCTCCTAGAGTCAAGATTCCTCTTTGTTTTGTGGAACTTTTGTCCTGGGTATGTTAGAGCACCTGGGAGTTGAGCTTCCTCTGAGTGTTGTGAGACTGGGTGCAGATCCAGTCCCCAAGAGACAAAGTCTCAGATGATTGAAATTCTTAATGAAGAAATTAATAAATCCCTTTAAAAGTCAGAGAAACATAAACAAATAATTGGAGGAAATAATTAAACCCTTTTTAAAGGCCAAGAAATGCTGTCTTCTTGCTACTTCATCTTCTGGTCCCTACTCTTAATTGTAATGTTGTTATGCATTCCATTCCCCTTGCTGCAACTCTGCCTTCATCCCTGGAGGACTGCTGCCACTGTGACAACCAGTTAAATTCTCCATACCCCAGTACAGTGTCAGCATAGTCCCAAGGAAAAGCACTGAGGATTTAGGCTCTTCCTGTCCCCCTGTGCTCTATCTTCTGGTCCACATCCCTATGTACAATCCTGGATCTTCAATACATTCCCCCATCTGCAGATCAGCCTGCATCCCTGTGCCTTGTGCCACTGGGGACAATTGGGCCTAAAGCCTTCAGGGACTACCAGATCTATCTGCAACCTTGGAAATCTACTGCCAACCAAGACAACCAGAAGCCTGAGAACTCATATAGCTGATAAACAGCTTCAGCAAAGTGGCTGGATGCAAAATTCACTCACAGATACCAGCAGCCCTCCAATATATATATGATAAATGGACTGAGAAAGAAATTAGGGAAACAACACCCTTCATAAGAGCCACGAATAATATAAAATATCTTGATGTAAGTCTGACTAAGCAAGTGAAAGACATAAATGACAAGAACTTCAAGTTCCTGAAGAATGAAATTGAGGAAGATATCAGACAATGAAAAGATCTCCCATATTCATGGATCATTAGGATTAACACAGTGAAAGTAGCCATCTAACCACAAGCAATTTACAGAATCAATGAAATTCACACCAAAACTCCAACACAGTGCTTTACAGATCTTGGCAGCACAATTCTCAACTTTGAATGGGGAAAGGGAAAAAACAGCTAAAACAATCCTGAACAATAAAATAAGTTCCAGAGTTATCAATATCCGTGACCTCAGAGTAATAGTAATGAAACTGAATTATATTGCTAAAGGAGCAGATAGGTTGATGAATGCAATCAAATACAAGATCCTGAAATAAACCCACATACCTATGTATACCAGTTTCTTTCTTTGATTGTTTGTTTAACAAAGATGGAAAAACATCCAGTGTAAAAATAAAGCATCTTCAACAAATGTTCCTGGTCTAACTGGATGGCATTTATATGTAGAAAAAATGTGAATAGGTCCACATCTATCACCCTGCACAAAACTCAAGTCCAACTGGATCAAAGACCTCAGCCCAGAACTGGATACACTAAATATAATAGAACAATAAGTTTGAATAGTCTTGAACTCATTGTTATAGGAGACAGCTGCCTGAACAGAACACAAATGGCTCAAGTTCTAAGTTCAACAATTGATTAATGGAATGTGTTGAAACTGAAAAGCTACTGTAATGCAAAGACACTGTCATTAGGACAAAACAGAAGTCTACACATTAAGAATATACTTTTACCATCCCTACATCTGACAGAGGGCTATTGTCCAAAATTTGTAAAGAACCCAAGAAGTTACAAACCAATAATTCAACAAAATTTTAAAAGGTGGACAGAGCTAAACAGTGAATTCTCAACAGAGGAATATCATATGGTCTTCAAACACTTAAAGAAATATTCAAAGTCATTAGTCATCTGGGAAATGTGAATCAGGACAAGTCTGAGATTCCACCACACAGCAGTCAGAGTTGCTAAGTTTAAAGACTCAAGTGATGTAGTACATGCTGTAGAGAATGTACAGCAAGAGAAACACTCTTACATTGCTAGTGGGTTTGCAAAGTTGCACAACCATTTTGGGAAATCAGTTTAGAGATTTTTCAGAAAACTTGGAATATTTCTACCTCAAGGCTCAACTCTACCACTTATAGTGGTTTGAATGTGCTTGGCCTAGGAAGTGGCACTATTAGTAGTTAGAGCCTAGTTGGAGTAGGTGTGGTCTTGTTGGAGGAAATGTGGCAATATGAGAGTGGGCTTTAAGAGGTTCCCCAAAAATGCCTAAGGAAGCTAGTATTCTGTTTGCTTGTGGAATAATATGTACAACTCCCAGGTTCTACAGCAACATGCCTATCTAAATGCTGCCATGCCTCTTGCCTTGAGGATAATGGACTAAACATATAAACCTATTCATCATCACCAATTAAATGTCCTTTATAAGTATTTATACAAGCCTGGTCATTATATCTGTGATGGTTTGATATGCTTGGCCAAGGGATTGGCACTTTTTGGAGGTGTGGTCTTGTTGGTGTAAGCTTGGCCTTGTTGGAAAAAATGTGTCACTGTGGTTATTGGTTTTAGCCTCTCATCTTAGCTTCCTGAAAGTCACTCTTCTCCTATCTGCCTTCCAGTGAACATGTAGAACTCTCAGCTCTTCCACCCCCATGCCTGACTGGATGCTTCCATGCTCCTATCCTGATGATAATAGACTACAACTGTAAGCCACCCCCGATTACATGTTGTCCTTTATAAGAGTTGTCTTGGTCATGCTGTCTGTTTCCAACAGGAAAACCAAACTCTGACAGTGCCTATTCACAGCAATGGAAACCCTAACTAAAGCAGCAGTTGGTACCAGGAACTGGGGTACTGCTGTGATAGACCTGACCATGCTGTTGTTTGGAGTAATGTGGATTTTAGAACTTTGGAAAGCAATAGGATATGTTCAGTGGAGCCTAATGGACCATCCTAGTAGGAATATGGAAGGCATTGTCTTTTTAGAGAGATTTCAATTGTGCAGACCTGAGACTTCAGTGGAGACAGATTTCAGTATATGACCCAGAGACTGGTTTGTGCCATTTTGGTGAAGAATGTGGTTGCTTTTTCCCCTTTTCTGAAGAGTATACTTGAGGCTAATGTAAAGAGATATACATTAATTGCATTGACAAAGAAGTCTCAAAAAAGTCCACCAGAGACTTTTGTTTAAGTCTCTTGAAGAGCATTTTTATCAAGTATAGCAAGCTTCAAAAGGAAAAATACAAAATGTATGGTGCAAAGAATAAAGGAGCACCAAGAAGTAGAATGGAGCTGAATTCTATATTCCAGGAGATAAATGAAAAAGGAAGTGGTGACCTCTGGGCAAGATCACACCCAGCTAAGCATATTGTTTATGTGTATACAGTTGAACAAGGAATATTTATTTCATGTTAGGCATTATTAACTGATTATTATTTTCTTTTTTCAATTTTAGCTATTATTTTCATTTGTATTTTTAATATGGAATGAACCATAATCCAGAAAAAGAGGATACAGGCTTTTGATCCAAATTTTGAGGAATGGTGGCCGTGGAAAGTTTGGGTATAAGTACATGCCTTTAATCTCAGAAGTCAGAGGGAATCAGATGTCTGAGTACAAACACAGCCTGCTACAGAGCAAGTTCCAAGTAGGAAAAAACCCTTTAAATCCAGGTATGGTGTTATATGCCTTCAATTCCAGCATATAAGAGACAGGTATGCAGACCTCTGAGTTCAAGACCAGTTTACAGAGCAAGTTCC
The DNA here is from genome assembly GCF_900095145.1 of Mus pahari. Taxonomy (NCBI): domain Eukaryota; kingdom Metazoa; phylum Chordata; class Mammalia; order Rodentia; family Muridae; genus Mus; species Mus pahari. The sequence continues at coordinate 45,792 of NW_018393777.1, read as the reverse complement.
AGGACAACCAAGCTTAGACAATGAAGGATGAAATAGAACAAGGGAGCAGTATTCAAGCTCCAGAAAGGAGCAACCTTGGCAATTTCTGTCATGTGACTCTGACTTTACAGTCAAAGTTAGAAGAGACTACTGTGACATTGATGCTGGGTAGGTGTACCTAAGAAATTAGAAGTAATTAAGAAGAGACCAGCATCACTGAATGAAACCCCTTTGTTGTATTTTCTGAGAGAACAAAGAAGCTATGTTCAACAGATAGCCAAGGTTATACCTCATATGTAGCTGGCCTTTGTACTGTGTAAGAATCACCAGGTAGTACTGGTTTCAAAGGCATAAAGGGGTCATGGAGAGCAGCTGAGGTTTGAAACTGAGAGGCCAAAGAAGACCACTGGTGAAGGTAAAAACTCATTTGCAGTTGATGGCCCAGGATGGAAGGGGTCATGCAAAGAAGTTGAGACTTGGCACCATGAAGGGAGCCTATGAGTGGCTATTGGTGAAATCTAGTAGCAGCATAAGACCCCAGGATATTGTAGATACCAGTACCATGGGATGATCTCCAAGAATGCCAGCAGAAATGGAGTGAAATCAACAAGACACTGTAGTGCTAGAGAGGACAGCGCTAGAGATATGACCCAAGCCCTTTGGAGTAGACGAGTGGATCATGCATCATGTGTGGATCCCAGGTTTTGGAACAAGAACGTGTAAAGTAAAAGTTGCCTTGGTTACCTCAAGATGTAAGAGATGTCAGAGATCCGGGATACCTGCAGAGAAAAGATGCTTACAGGGAGTGGAACCGAGTCAAGAACGAAAGTTTGTAGCAGTCAGCAAAGATGAAAGAAGTTGAAGATATAGAGAGCTTTTACATCAGACAAGCAGATGCAGTGTTTGGAGATTGCATACATGATTTTTGGTCTTCCTTTGGAAAAGAGCCAAGTGCTCCCTTAAAAATACTCTGCTGTCAAGACAGGGGTGCCCCAGCAATTCACAACCAATGCAACAAATGGAAGAGTCCAAGAGTCAATGAAGGAAGACCCCAAACTCAGATACAATGAAAAAGAAAAGAGCATTTGCATTCTGGGATCATTCTGTCATTCATATTAAATGGCAAGCCTGGAATGAGCTCACAGGCTCCTTTTAAAGGGAGTTAGGAGAATTTTAAGGATGGTTAGCTCATTTTTAATATGTTTTCTGAAGTAAGCAACAAGTACATTAATTCATTTCTAATTTGTTGTTCTATTCATTTTACCATTTTTGGTTAGACCTTAGAGAAACTTCAGGAATTGTCTTAGCCTTGAGCTGGCTTATCTCTCTTGGCAAGATATCAGAGCCATAACTGATTAATGGCCCCTTTTCTGTGGTTTTTCCTAAAAGCCCTGCCTGCTTCATGGGGAAACTGAAACCTAGGCCTTGTTTTAAACTGAAATAAGTTTCAAACAGACCTCTCAGATTCTTTGAGAATATCACCAAGATAAACAAACAATTACTAAAACCAACTAAAAAAACAGAGACAGAATATCAAAATTGACAAAATCAGAAATTAAAAGCACCCTCCACACCATCTTCCGCCTGAACCCAGCAGAGGCTGCAAAGAGCTCCAGAGTACTCTCCATGCTGCAGGACCTCAGGATCACCTCAGGATCACAGGTGAGTGGAATGCAACATCAGCTCCAAAGAATCATGGAGGGTCGTGTGCCAGCAGGAACAGGGACAAAGGAACCCCACCCCAACAGAGGCTGGGATCGGTTCTGGTCGGGGCCACCCCCACCTGAACCCAGCAGAGGCTGCAAAGGCTCCAGAGTACTCTCTACACCACAGAACCTCAGGATCATCTTGGGATCATGGGTTAGTAGAACTCAAAATCAGCTCCAAAGAATCTCGGAGGGTCTTGTGCCAGCAGGAACAGGGATAAAGGAACCCTGAATGACCAGAGGCTGGGATCCATTCCAGTAGGGGCTAGCCCCACCATATTCTTCCTGAACCCTCCAGAGGCCACCAGGGGCCCTAGAGTACACTCCACGCTGCAGGACCTTGGGATCAAGGATGAATGGAACGCAACATCGCTCGAAAGAATTGAGGAGGGTCTTGTGCCAGCAGGAGCAGAGACAGAGGAACCCTGCCCGACCACAGGTTGGGATCCATTCAGATCAGGGCCAGCCCCGCCATCTTCTGGGTGAACCCACCTGAGGGTATCTAGGGCCCCAGAGGACTCTCCATGCCACAGGACCCCTAGCACACCAAGGACCTTGTGATCACCTGAGAGCACGTGGGTGACAGAAGCAATGGAGCTTCTTGGACAGGGTCCCGTTGGGCCTTCATCCTCAGCCAGGGGGCAGAGCTGAGACCCAGACCCCTGGGCACCTTCCTTCCCAGAGGAGAGTCAGCCTACTGGGAGGGCTCTGACCACAGGACTCAGGAGGTGAATAAGAGCTCCAGACTTCTGGACACCTGCCCTGCAAGAGGAAAACTTGCCTGCAGGGAATGCTCTGACCACTGGAACTCAGGTGAGAGCTGGACTCCCAGGAGTGCTGACAGAGGCTAACAGAATTACAGGAAGATCAACCTCCAGCCAGAGATGGCTTGAACATTAACAACAGAGATTACCAGATGTCGAAAGGCAAATGTAAGAATCTTACTAACAGAAATCAAGAACACTGGGCATCATCAGAACTAGTATGCCCATCACAGCGAATCCTAGATACCCCAACACACCCGAAAAGCAAGACATGGATTTAAAAATCATATCTCCTAATGGTGGTAGAAGATTTTAAGAAGGGCATTAATAACTCAATTAAAGAAATACAGGAGAACACTTTTAAACAGGTAGAAGCCCGTAAAGAGGAAACACAAAAATCCCTCAAAGAATTACAGAACAACACTGCTAAAAAGGTAGAAGCCCTTAAAGAGGAAACACAAAAATCCATCAAGGAATTACAGGAGATCACAGCTAAACAGGTAGAAGTCCTTAAGAAACACAAAAATCCATTAAAGAATTACAGGAAAACACAACCAAACAGGGGATAGAATTAAACAAAACCATCCAAGATCTACAAATGGAAGTAGAAACAATAAAGAAAACCCAAAGGGAGACAACTCTGGAGATAAAAATCCTAGGAAAGAAATCAGGAACCATAGATATGAGCATCAGCAATAGAATACAAGAGATGGAAGAGAGAATCTCAGGTGCAGAAGATTCCATGGGGAACATGGACACAACAATCAAAGAAAATGCAAAATGCAAGATCCTAATTTAAAACATCCAGGAAATCCAGGAAACAATGAGAAGAACAGACCTTCGGATACTAGGAGTAGATGAGAATGAAGATTTTCAACTTAAAGGGTCAGCAAAAACATTCAATAAAATTATAAAAGAAGTCTTGCCATACCTAAAGAAAGAGATGCCCATGAACATACAAGAAGCCCACAGAACTCCAAATAAACTGGACCAGAAAATAAATTCCTCCTGACACATAATAATCAGAACAACAAATGCACTAAATAAAGACAGAATATTAAAAGCAGTAAGGGAAAAGGGCCAAGTAACATATAAAGACGGGCCTATTAGAATTACGCCAGATTTCTCACCAGAGACTATGAAAACCAGATGATCCTGGACAGATGTTATACAAACACTACGAGAACACAAATGCCAGCCCAGGCTACTATACCCAGCAAAACTCTCAATTACCATAGATGGCGAAACCAAAGTATTCCATGACAAACCGAAATTCACACAATATCTTTCCATGAATCCAGCCCATCAAAGGATGATTAAGGGAAAACACCAACACAAAGATGGAGGCTACACCATAGAAAAAGCAAGAAAGTAATCCTTCAACAAAACTAAAAGAAGACAGCCACAAGATCAGAATCCCAAATTTAACAACAAAAATGATAGAAAGCAAAAATTATTTTTCTTTGACTTCTGTTAACATCAATGGACTCAATTCCCCAATAAAAAGACATAGACTAACAGGCTGGCTACATAAACAGGACTCAACATTTTGCTGCATACAGTAAACCCACCCCAGGGAAAAAGACAGACACTATCTTAGAGTTACCTGCTGGAAAACAATCTTCCAAGCAAATGGTCCCAAGAAACAAGCTTGAGTAGCCATTGTAATATTGAATACAATCGAATTCCAACCCAAAGTTATCAAAAAAAGACGAAGAGGGACACTTCATACTCATCAAAACTAAAACCTTCCAAGATGAACTCTCAATTCTAAATATCTATGCTCCAAATGCAAGGGCAGCCACATTCATTAAAGAAACTTTATTAAAACTCAAAACACACACTGCACCTCACACACTAATAGTGGGAGAATTCAACACCCCACTCTCATCAATGGACATAACTTGGAAACAGAAACTAAACAGAGACACATGGACACTAACAGAAGTTATGGAACAAATGGATTTAACAGATATCTACAGAACATTTTATCCTAAAACAAAAGGATATACCATCTTATCAGCACCTCATGGTACCTTCTCCAAA